>NW_024736071.1:15196919-15229685 GCF_018991925.1 Homarus americanus
GATCTTGCAACTAGAATTAAACAACACAAATACAGTGTTAGGACAGGCCAGGAATCCAATGCTCTGTTTGTTCATTTGAGGGATAACAAGCATTGCATTGACTGGGATAATGCCTCCTCAATATTACCATGTAATTCAATTGATAGTAGGAACATCATAGAATCTAGTCTTATTAAACATACCGAAGCATTCAACATGAATTTGAGTAACGGCATGTACAAGCTGGACAATTTTGTAATTAAGAAGATTTGTGATCAGGTGAGAAGGCCGGGTCACTTGACCATCTGACCTGACCACCAACCGTTGTGTGCTATTTAAAGATTAGTAGGGTCATTACCTAATACCTGACCATTGTGGACCTGGTCTCACCCTCCTCTGTATATATACACCTTGATTTGTATTACTCTCTCTAGTCTGTACTCACCCCTGAAGATGTGAATTACACGAAAGCGCTTGGGAACTTCGTGTTTTCTTCTTTCCTTGTGGTTATCAGCATATACCTAGATCACGCGCACCTACAGTGATTTACTTGCATATATATATATATATATATTAACAAACACACTAAACAACGAAAAGACAAGTCTGCACATTTAAACATATGACATATAATGATAGAGAGAGAGGCAAACAGCTGTGGAATTATATTTCCATCACTGTGTAGAGCAAAATCACAAAAACAGATTATCGCCCCTTTCTGTTTGTCACGGTTTACAGTAAAAGAATATACCAGTTACCACAAACTGATAAAATTCTGATAAAGTGTGACCAACAGCAACGCCAGTCTCCCTAATAGCTGGTTAATTTCACGCTCTGATGTTGGCTGTGATGATGGTGAAAATATATAATTGCTATAGTGATGTATATAACCTGCCCATAAAAAGGCCAGAAAATATTCATCAGATCTCGTGAGGACTGTTGAAATAATTTGCGCTTTAATTAAGGTCATTAACTAGCCATTTAATTTTTACTTTTTTCAGGTGCTTACTGATACAAGTTTTTATTATGGGAGGTTTTCATTGGTATATATGTAAAGACATATTGCTTCCATACTTTGTCATATATCTATAGATATTACATTTTTATTTCGTCACACACACACACACACACACACACACACATATATATATATATATATATATATATATATATATATATATATATATATATATATATATATATATATATATATATCCAAGACCGTTGTGATCTCGATAGGTTTTATACGTAAAACTGTCCAATTTTACCCAATTACCAGTTTTTCTCTCAAGTCTTTTGTTCTTGCGGCGAGTGAGAAAATTTTCACTTTAATTTTGCTCTTTTTTTTACATGGCATCTGTGTTTTGCCTCTCTCTCTCTCTCTCTCTCTCTCTCTCTCTCTCTATATATATATATATATATATATATATATATATATATATATATATATATATATATATATATATACAGTATAAGCAATTATTAGAAGGTTGAGAGTAAATATGTATCGTCAATATGTGATTCTGAGTGGTGGAGTGGTAGTGACTGAGTCGACTCTCTCCTTGGGTCGGGGGAACGAGAGCTTCGGCCCCAAAGCCGACAACAGTTGCAGATATTGAGTATGAGGCTACAGTCACTGAATGCCGCATAGATCTGCTGTTCAACTAATTCAACTCAGCTAGGATATCTACTTATGTATTAGGATATTTAATATTAAGGTAATAAAATGGCGGCGAAGGTGTGGCTATTGGGGGAGGCTGGAGGACACGTGACTGAGGAATTCATCTTGGAGAGAGAGAGAAGGCGGGAGGGAGGGACGGGGGTATAACTAAGAGAGAGAGAGAGAAGTGGTGTGGAGGAGAGTGGAGAAAAGAGGAGGGGGGGAAGGGAAAGGAAAGGTGAAAGATACGGAGGTAGTCAGAGTGTGACACAAATGGAAGCAAGAAGGAAGATGGAGAAAAAAAAGAAAGAAGGAGAGAGAGAGGCAGAGATGTTTGAGATATAATCATACAATAATAAATCTTGTACTCGGCCTTGTTTATATACTAACGGTCAGAGCACACGACGATGACACCGCCGTAGTGCCCATCATGTGAGAAGACAGGAATGTGATGCTGATGTTTGTGTTTCATTGATGTACCAGAATGTGAGGCAAACAGTGTAGACTCATCACATTTATTTTTTAAGTCATGAGGGTTGTTGTTATGTAATCCTAATTTATCGTAACCATTGACTTTAAATTGACTTCATCTCTCGTGGGGAAAATAAATGGATATCATTGTGACTACTGAATATAAAGGGAAGGATGATATGTGGAGGCAGAATAGTGTTATACTGTATTCAACGCTCCTCGCTCCAGTCTCACGTCGCTGTGTTAATGAAGGTGTTAATACTCAGCAGCTTCACCTTCATTAATGCACAAAACCAACGTTACCGCTCAATTCAAGGCTCTGTTTTGGAGGAGGTTTGTAGCCGTCAGCTTCAACCTTTAACGCTGCTTTACCAGATGAGCCATTATTAGTAATCGCTAAAGAATATATTTCCCTGAGTCCCCAATTTCATTTTAATCTCACACAGGTAGGACAGTTCTCGTAGGGGACCATAAAGGGGACCTTTGTAGAGCTGCTCACAGACATCCCTTGGTATAGCATTCTCTTCTAGAGGTATATGTTTACTATAAACCTCTAGCTACACAAGCACTTCTCAACACTGTATCGGCGACTGGGTGTAACTTTCGCTCTGGGTGTATTAATATCACAAATATATGTTTTTATTTCAACATTTCTGGTGTATTAATGCAGAGTGTTGTCAGTGCTGGTGTTGCTTTAATACTATAAGGCTGTGGCGCTGCCCTGCGCTCTAGCCACTTGTTCGCTGGCCGCAGAGAAATGAATATTCATACCCTGGGACACCGCCAGTTTGCACCTGCACCTGTTCATTTCCTCGGATATGAATTCTAATTTCTGGTATATTAACTGTCCCTATAAATTTTGCTCAGTCGTTGGTGATATTAGATGTTTGTGTGTGGTGCGCGCACAGTATTGCATATTTCCTATTTTATTAACGGGTAATATCAATTTAGTTTTGTTTACCAGCAATTATATTTGTCAAGAAAAGAATTGGGAATACTGTATACGAAAGAAGAAAAGTGTGACTCGTGAAGGCCAAAAAGTACCCTATAACAGTCTGTATTAGTTCACAACATTATACGGATATATACAGTATATATAACAAAGCAGTAATGGGGGATAATAGACAGTTTTCTCGCCATCATCACGAAAAAAATATTTCACAATAATATCATACTCAGCGTTATACACCACAGCTGGACAGATATACTGTAGATAATACACTTCTAAGTACGAACACAGACATATAATTACCTGCTACAATATAAAACAGACAGTAGGTAATATGAAACTAGGCAAAAAAGATAAACAGTGTAAAGTGATGAGGTAATGCAGAAGGTTCAAGAGGTGGTTATCACATATTGGCATTTATAGTAATAATTAAGAAATTGTTCCCGTGATTGTTACCTGCTGTACGTCTCCAAGTGGTGTTATATAAAAACAGATCATCTCACAATAGATAAAGGCTATATCCGTGTAGTATGGCAATCTTCATAACATCTCGTGTGGTATTGATGATTCAAAAGATCGACAAAGCTTTATCAAATCAAGGGATTGATAAACCAAGGAATGTTATTACAGGGTGAGAAATTTACCGAAAGATCGATACCTTCCATTTGTTTATTATTGTAGCTGAGAATGGTGGGGTCATGGACACAAGAATCAGACGAGTCATCGAATTTACAAGTAATTATTTAAATCTCAAAAGACTCTTGGCACAATCCTGATTAAGATGTGTTTAATAATTCAGATCATAGTAGGAAGAGTTCGGTAGTTCTCATCATTATTAAGGGGCTTCCATTACTCATATCCTTATCAGAAGGCTTCCATAAACCACAAAAGTCTTTCCCATTAACACCGGTTTTGACAGTTTCGTTTTCGGCCTACGTTCACAAAATTTAATGCTGGGATAACAGTGGGTGTTGCCTGATGTGAACACCCCCCAGTGAGTCGGACCAGGATAAATTTTGTCTCGATACTCTAGCTATCTCCACGGCGATATCTAGAACACACTGTATCTTCTATCATTATGCTGAAAACATACAGCTGTAGTATTCATTCTCTGCATGTACTGACACACACACACACACACACATATATACACACACACACACAGACACACACACACACACACACACGTATCTCCCCACACACATTCTCTCCACACTACAATAAATCAACTCCGACTGTCAGGACTGATTTTATTAATGCTTTCCCTCACCATCCCACACCATCTCTCTCTCTCTCTCTCTCTCTCTCTCTCTCTCTCTCTCTCTCTATATATATATATATATATATATATATATATATATATATATATATATATATATATATATATATATATATTATGTAGATCCACATTGTAAACGTGGATAAGATCAATTTTGATAAAATCACACAGGAAAAAGGGAAACAATGGAGCACCTTAGCTTTCGTCTTTATTCAAGACATCTTCAGAGGCAACTGAATTACAAGGACTGAGAGAGGCTTATGTACACAGGGTGACCTTACAAAACATGAGGTCAGGTCAAAAACATGATATCCTCTAAACCATACACCAACACCACCGCAAACATAAGAGGAGCTTAAAAGAAAGGGGGACATAACTAGTCATGTTAAGTCAGGTCCAAAATATGAGACCCACTAATCATCTACCCTACATCTACCTCGAATGCTTTCAAAGCATTTTTAACCTTGGGCCACTGACAAATAAATTTATGAAACATATTATCAGTTTTGTACTCACCATCACTAAGGTTTATATAATTAAATTATCTAATCAAACTTGCTTCAACCAGAAGTCTTTCTGTGACACATGCTGATTTATACACTTCTAAACTGTTTTCCCAATCTATAGGATGATTATTGTTCCTTACATGAACGAACAGTACACTACTTTCAGATGCTGTTCTCATATTGTACTTGTGCTGTTTAATTCTGAGTTGCAATGCTTTTCTAGTCTGACCTACAATACACAATTTCCATTACAATTGCTACATGGAATGCAGTAAACACTCCATTTACATTCAAGGTTGGGCTATTCTTAATTAATATATTAGTAATAGTTGAGTCATACTTAAAAACAACATTAATGTTTAATAATTTAAGGGACTGAACTAACGGGACAAATTCATTGTGATAAAGTAGAGTCAAAATATTCTTAAATGTAGGAACTTGCCTGGTTTAAGTAGAATTAAAGGATTTTTTAGCCCTTTTAAAACAATGATCAACAAACAATGAAGGGTACCCAAGTTTTTGTGCAATGGAACGAATGTGTTTCAATTCTTCATCAACAAATTCAGGTCACAAATACGCAAACATCTCAAAAACATAGCAGAAAAAACTGACATTTTGGTAGACTTCATGGTGACTCGATAAAAAATGTATGAAACTGTCTACCTGTGTAGGCTTTCTGTACACCTTAAATTTATAGTTATGACCATTTCTCGTGATAAGCATATCAAGAAATGCCTCTGAAGATGTCTTGAATAAAGACGAAAGATAAGATGCTCCATTGTTTCCCCTTTACCTGTGCGATTAAAAAAAAAAAAATAAATATATATATATATATATATATATATATATATATATATATATATATATATATATATATATATATATATATATATATATATATATATATATATATATATATATATATATATATATATATATATACTGTATATATATGACCACAAGAAGAAAAACACAAGTTCCCAAGCGCTTTCGTGTAATTCACATCTTCACAGACTAGAGAAGTAATACAAATCAAGGTGTATATATACAGAGGAGGGTGAGACCAGGTCCACAATGGTCAGGTATTAGGTAATGACCTACAGTGATTTACTTGCATATATATATATATATATATATATATATATATATATATATATATATATATATATATATATATATATATATATATATACTACTGGTACTACTTCTCTACCAACCATAAAATATACTTCAAAGTATATTTTTCATGCGATCCCTGGACATACCTGCGAGAAATCTGGCGCGAAGTTGCCCAGTAGACGTAGCTGTAGTAATTAAATAGATATTTGGTATAAAAAACAACACTAACATTAATACACACACACACATGGCAATCATATTCAACTTCCTCCAGTTTTATCATTAGCTCACTGCCATACTGTATATATTAATATTACGGGTTAATTTAAAACAGGGTGATGATAATTTCCCACCATGACCCAAGCGTCCGACTTCGAATAATTAATATTTCAGATTTAAAAATTATATTAATTTTGATGAATATGCAAATCATCATTCATATCACTTGAATGAATTGGTTTGTAATTGTATCGTCAAAATTTCGCTATAAATTACTTTTGTCAATTTGCGAGAATTAATGTTAATGAACTTACTGTATGGGGTCGTTGGTGTGATTCATAGTGATATCTTAAAGGAGGAAACATGGTTGGATAATCGTGACATTTTGTCAAATAAGGATTTTTTTTTTCGTTTTTATTGCCATAAATTAATGAAACTAATTGGCATATGATAAAATATGCTGTCTCAGTAGCAGGTGATCGCTGTCACATTGTGAGTGTTGGTGTGACGGAACCAGAGACTTATTGCACAGAGGTGAAAACGCCGTTGTGAGACTCTTCTTACTTAGGTGGGGGTTATTTAACCTAACCTAACGTAACCTAACCTACATATGTACATGAGAGAAGTGGGACCTCTCGTAGTATCAGAAGACGATTAAAGAAGATATAGTGATAAAGCATTCCACATTTAAATAATAGTGTAATGCCCACAGCCATCCTGACCAGAATCCCATTAAAAGCTTAAGAAAATCATACACATTCCCCGCGGGTCCCAGTCAAATAGCCAATTGTGATTCTACAGGCCGGCGCGGTGACGCGCACACGTACACGCGATATATATATATATATATATATATATATATATATATATATATATATATATATATATATATATATATATATATATATATATATATATATATATATATATATATATATATATATATATATATACACAGTATATGCAAGTAAATCACTGTAGTTGCGCGTGATCCAGGTATATGCTGATAACCACAACATCATGTATTTTTAAATAACATTATTTTCATCAGATTCCACTTAAACTGAATTATGAATGCATGAGTTGAACGAGATAAGCAAAATGGTGGGATCGGAAATGAAATTTACCGAACTTATATCCAATTGATTAACGGATTACTACCTTACCGAGGTCACCAACTTAAGAGTGATGGACTGTACATACAGTATACTGTATAAGTGCACATGTGTTGCTCAACGATGGTCACTTTAACGAGGTCCAAATGAAAATTTAGTTTTTATGTAAAGGTAAGGTATAGTAGAGGAAGTCGTCCCTAGATCTGAAGACTATATTGTATAGTTGACATTGAAGCTCGTCAGCACTACTGATGATCAGCTCCGCGTTTCTTATATTGATATAGTTTCACCAAGCGTTTTAACACTGTTAGCTTATATTTTGTCTCTTGGCAGTTTATCTTGAAGGACAATTTAAGTGGTATTATATCACATTTGAGACATTTCAGCTATGTGTTACAATGGGCAACATCTAATTGTATTTTGAAAATATTGTTCAGCAAGTTATTTGCTTCACTGTGTTTTGTAGGTTCCTAGTAGCATAAAAAAATATTATTTTGGCTTAATGTTCGATTTTTCAGGACTGATGCTGTACTGTCCTCGACGCATATTGTTTTAGTTAACCCTTCATTAATCAGTATCCTCTACCATAACTCTGAATAGAACTAATTTTCTTCTTCTTTTTATTAAGTCTCATTTGGAGCCAGTTTGTCTTTAAGAAACCTTTAGTCTGTTAAAACTTTGTTCCATATTTGTTTAGGTTATTTTTGTTGTTACCTTAACTCAGAATTTTAAGTGTAGTCGTACAGCTTCAGTTCATGGAATACGAGTATTCATAGTTTGCGAACCTTTGTGAATCGATTTCCATGCCTTAATTACTCTCATTTCCACAATCTACGCCACCTGGTGTTCAATGTCTTTTACTTTTGGTAAACCTAGAATTATCAAGACAGATTTAGCAGTCACTTAGTAGACGCCTTTAAAATCAAGAATACTTATTGGTTGACAAAAGTCTCGTTCTTTCCACAGCAACCTTTCTCAAACAATTATTATTTCCTCTGGAAACTTTATGGTGAGGTTTGTCAACTGTTGCCTAAATCAATGTGGTAATTTTAATAACACAAATAATGAGATTACGGTAAATCCTTAATGGTTGTGAATCCGTTGAATAATCAATTTCTTTAAACATTTATGTATCAACTCTTCCCTCTGATCCTGTATATAAGTTCATATCTAAGATGCTTGTGTTGTATATATATATATATATATATATATATATATATATATATATATATATATATATATATATATATATATATATATATATATTGTTCTTCCACATTTATATAAAATCATTTCAAATCTAGAATTCTCGCATACTAGAAAATCGTCCGGCTTTCCTCGCCAGGAATTGGGATATCTCTTGCACACGAACTATGGTTGTAATCATTTACTTCATCTCATCAGTAGTTCTCTGCTGGTAAAACAACAACAATGCATCCAGATCACATTTGTTTATGCCTATTGAGCTTAACACGTATCGTAATTTGATGACAAATCTGACGATGTTAATGACGATGACAGGGCGGTGACAAGAGCACTTTATCAGTCATCCTCCTTTTGACGGGAAGGACGTTCAAGTAAATGTGGAAATGTGGGTATTTTCGTGAATCGAATTCGGCCATCACCCTTAATGACTGACCAGTTTCGGTCGAAGAAGTTTGGATTCTTAGTGAGTAATATCAATAAGCTGAGAAGAACGCAGGACAGTTCCTGCCATAACCCCTTGCAAAACTCTCCTTTCAGTTCCAATTGGAGTCCTATGTGGGACAACTCCCCCCTCCCTACCCGAGGCCCCACTGACACACTAGGACTATCTCACAGGCATAGATTTCCCCGTGGTTGGAAAAGTCTGTTCTGGCGGTTTTCGATCCACAAACGCGGATATCGCGTCCAGGACGATTAAAAGTTGCTCAGGCGTATTGTATGACTTTTACCTTTCCCAGTCAACGTTTTTCGCTGATTTTAATGAAAGCCAATGCATGTTGCGTTTTGTTTTGTCGTTTTTGTTGTGTCATTTACACCACGTAACATCACGTGAACTGTTGTAATAATAATAATAATAATAATAATAATAATAATAATAATAATAATAATAATAATAATAATTAACGGTTTATTGAAAGAGCATGGCAGCCGGAAGGCTGAAAATATACAGTTACTATGTGAAAATATAGTTACTGTGTGTGTGTGTGTGTGTGTGTGTGTGTGTGTGTGTGTGTGTGTGTGTGTGTGTGTGTGTGTGTTCTCACTGGTGAGTGTGAGCGGATGAATGCCACGGCAGGTGATGTTATTTTAGTGTTATTGCTGTTTGGGGGACCGGGTGATTGGATTTAGTGAATCAGGTGATTGGGTTTTGAAAACTATGTGATTGGATTTTTTAGGTCAGGTGATTGGGTTTAGAGAATTAGGTGGTTTGGTTTATTAGATCATGTGATTGGATTTAGTGAATTAAATGATTGGATTTACTGAATCAGGTGACTGGGCTTAGTGAATCAAATGATTGGGTTTAGTGGACTAGGTGATTGGGTTTACTAAACTAGGTGATTTGCTTTAGTGAACTAGGTGATAGGTGATTAAGTTTACCAGATTAGGGCTCTTAGACCGAATGATTGGATTTCATGACCTAGGTGATTGAGTTTAGTGGATAAACAACTTAAAACATTAAAACAAGTTATTATATAGAGTGAAACATATCTTTATCTCAATGAAACAAACGTTTGAATGACTGTGATGTTCTGCACTTCTTAAAGGTGTTCAGTGAAGTGCTCCAAAAATAATTAAGTTTCGCCAACTTCAGATTCCTTGGTGTCGATTGTAGGTTCTTTTCTTCGTTCTCCAGCTTCTTAGTATATCCTTAAATTTCGCCTCTCTCTCTCTCTCTCTCTCTCTCTCTCTCTCTCTCTCTCTCTCTCTCTCTCTCTCTCTCTCTCTCTCTCTCTCTCTCTCTCTCTCTCTCTCTCTCTCTCTCTCTCTCTCTCTCTCTCTCTCTCTCTCTCTCTCTCTCTCTCTCTCTCTCTCTCTCTCTCTCTCTCTCTCTCTCTCTCTCTCTCTCTCTCTCTCTCTCTCTCTCTCTCTCTCTCTCTCTCTCTCTCTCTCTCTCTCTCTCTCTCTCTCTCTCTCTCTCTCTCTCTCTCTCTCTCTCTCTCTCTCTCTCTCTCTCTCTCTCTCTCTCTCTCTCTCTCTCTCTCTCTCTCTCTCTCTCTCTCTCTCTCTCTCTCTCTCTCTCTCTCTCTCTCTCTCTCTCTCTCTCTCTCTCTCTCTCTCTCTCTCTCTCTCTCTCTCTCTCTCTCTCTCTCTCTCTCTCTCTCTCTCTCTCTCTCTCTCTCCTCTCTCTCTCTCTCTCTCTCTCTCTCTCTCTCTCTCTCTCTCTCTCTCTCTCTCTCTCTCTCTCTCTCTCTCTCTCTCTCTCTCTCTCTCTCTCTCCTCTCTCTCTCTCTCTCTCTCTCTCTCTCTCTCTCTCTCTCTCTCTCTCTCTCTCTCTCTCTCTCTCTCTCTCTCTCTCTCTCTCTCTCTCTCTCTCTCTCGCTCCCTTTCGCTCAGCTCCGCCTCTCTCTCTCTCTCTCTCTCTCTCCGCTCTCTCTCTCTCTCTCTCTCTCTCTCGCTCTCTCTCTCTCTCTCTCTCTCTCTCTCTCTCTCAGTTGTGAAATACACGTACTCAAATACTGTAGCAATCTTTGGTCAATGTGTATAGCCAGACATGCTGCTGTTCCTGTGTCATTTCCTTCGCAACATGTCCTTCTTTCACAAATGGCAATATTCCCTTGAGATCAATAACCTAATTCCCTGGAAAGCTTATATGATACGCATATCTGCCTTAGTAACGGTGAATGATTATGCTCAGGTTCAGAATTTACGAGCAGTATTTTGTTGAGCATTGCCTCAGGTAAGTGGATACTCGTTACTTGCAGGTAGAGTAGCTTACCTGAGTAGCACCGTAATGAAGGAACACTGTTTGGTAGAACAGGAACTTGTGAAGGACAGACATTAGAAGAGACACAAAACCGCCTCTACCTGTGGCCAAGACACGTACGTTTACTGCGTTCAGAAATTAATTTATCATCTCTTTGTCACATGTCAGGAGAGAAAAACAGAATTCTTAAATCATTTATTCTCGGCAAATAACAATACCATACACAATAAAAAATACCAGTAACTCTCTTCACCCCGCCTCTAACTCTTATTTCTGACAAGAAAACTAAACAATACGAAATTATCGAGCTACAATTCCGTGCTTTTTGTTTATACCTGATGCGAGCAAGATCAGTTTTTCTGTGAGAAGAGAGTGCCAACCAGTCTGGCTCAGGCGGCGATGTGCTTAACAATGATTAGGGCGTGGCTGATTGCTGCATTGTGTACCCTGTAACTCACCTAACCACCAGGTGGTGCACCCTGTAACCCACCTAACCACCAGGTGGTGCACCCTGTAACTCACCTAACCACCAGGTGGTGTACCCTGTAACTCACCTAACCACCAGTTGGTGTACCCTGTAACTCACCTAACCACCAGTGGTGTACCCTGTAACTCACCTAACCACCAGATGGTGTACCCTGTAACTCACCTAACCACCAGATGGTGTACCCTGTAACTCACCTAACCACCAGGTGGTGTACTCTGTAACTCACCTAACTACTAAGTGGTGTACCCTGTAACTCACCTAACCACCAGATGGTGTACCCTATATCTCACCTGAGCACGAGATGGTGTACCCTATATCTCACCTAACCACCAAATGGTGTACCCTATATCTCACCTAACTACCAGTTGGTGTACCCTGTAACTCACCTAACCACCAGATGGTATGCCCTATATCTCACCTAACCACCAGATGGTGTACCCTATATCTCACCTAACCACCAGATGGTGGTTATAGAAGATATCAGAAGGCTGGGTTCCAAGTACAGTTTGGATGATTAAATTTAAATTGACGGTTTTCACTGTTTGTGTCAAGTCACGTTTAATAATTTATGTGCTGTTCAGTTCGGTTATTTCATATTAGCTGCATCAGTAAAAATAGTGTAAAGTTTCCCAGATTGTTTGTGTTATGTTTTACAGCATCAACGTGATCAAATATAACAAGTCGTTTTAAAAGAGAAGAATTTGCCTTGAGTGCTTTGACTCTATGAACGCTCATGTTAGCACTTGTCGCGACAGTCACTGCCCCGACCGCACCACCTCATTGGAGGACATTATGTCATCACCAACGACACACACACACACACACACACACACACACACACACACACTAGTACTAAAATAGAACGAAAAATTAAAAAGTTCATACAAACAAATATTCGTTTCCCAATTCCGTTGTAAGCCATATAAGAAGGTCAGTGACAACTGTATTCTATGGTAATTGTGTATGGGTTCCGAGGACTAGGATATTATGTACAGTACTGTACATCGATAATTGGAAAATCGATAAGGAAGTATGTAAACAAAACGAGTGGGAAGTTTAAGGTAAATTTCAGGTTGTTTTCTACTCAAAGAAAGAAGAAGCGCTATCATTACGAATGTTATCCTGCGTAGGTGTGAGAGGTACCAGATGACTCCTTCAAATAAGTTATCACTCTGTGGACAAGAGAATGAATACACCCTAGAATTAATAAATGAGTATCATATACACCTGATGTTTCCGGGTGTCTTTTGTAACGAGTGATGGACCTAACCTCTCTAAAGCCTCACACTTGATGGATGTTACTGGAGAACTAGAGTCTATGAAAACATCTACGATATGAACCCGACCACAGGCTCTAGCATAAGGACCACCTGAGGTATGCAGTATGAAGCAAAATAGAGAGCAATAACACAGTCAGGTTCCTCGAACGAACAGTTAAAAGAGGCTGTGAATGAGTCTGAAAAGGGATCTTTGGCGGTAAGCTGATCCAACTTCCAGCAGGTGTGACTGTTGCTGTTGCAGGTTCGTCTGGTGTTGTCCTCTCCAACGGCCTAGAGCTTGGTGTGAACCCATTCGGATCGCTACGCCTGAAACTCACCTCAAATGTGACTGGTGCTGCTACTGAATATTCTGGTAAAGTCTTCTCCCACGGCAAGAACATTCAGCCCAGTTAAACATCTTCAAGAGTAAACCATTGCTGGCGACGAGTATTCACTCATCACAAAAAATATGTATTAATCTGTAATTCTTCTGTACAATACTTGTAAAATGCACGGTCATGGTACTTTTTTATCAGTAATAAGTCGAGTATATTTTAATTGTGGAATTAAGAAAATTATTATACAAATTTGTAAATTCCATGCCTTAACATAGTGGCAGCATGAATATCGTTTTAGGATGGCAGTTCAGTGGTCCCGGATTCTAATGGAAGAACTAATATAAGATTTATGGCTTGTGTGAGCCTTTGTCAATACTACGGCCACATTACTAACAATTTATCATGTACACCCAATTGGTTCACAAACATCCAGTCTACGGGAAGAGGTAGAACTATCATCTTTCAACCTCTGTGGTACGTGTTGCCCAGCCAATGAGCACCCGGTAAGTTGGGCTTGAGTATTACTTACTTCATCAGGACACACCCCCACTATACCTCTTCTAGTCCATTATGAAAAAAAATAATTTCACTAACTCGGTGCATTTAAAGGTTGAACGAACTTACAAGACTACCAACCAATACTTCATAAAATCAGTGTTTAATGTAAAAAAAAAAAAAAACTATAATAAACATTGTCTCAAATTATATATGCAGACAAGTTCTTCAGCAGATTACAAGCCAAAAAACCTGATAGCACAGGAAAAAAAATCTCATTCTAACAGTCTTCAGTCTTACCGGATTTACCTTCTTAAATAACCTTTAGGACCTGATTGTATTTATTTTGCCTCTACCGTATATTAATTATTTAAATAATATAACCAAGCTAATTAGAATTTACATTTTATTACCAATGCACTTTATTATTTGATCACCACATATTTGTTTTGTTCTCAGATAAAAACGTTTATTACAAAATTGGAAGTAGGAAGTCAATTTAATTCCATTTTAAAATTTTCTTACTTCTTTAACTTTTAGTACTTCTTGAAACTAAAACATGCTTGCTTAAAACAGGCCGAAATCGTTGAGAGTGGAGAGCTATTATCACCAACCGTCAGGAACCTCTGCTTAGTGGCAACACTACGTTGAAGGGAAACGTAAAATATTGGACAAGTATCCCAGAGATCTTCTTTATACTATCTACTGTTGGATAGCGTGGCAAGTGCAGTCATCTCCTGCCCTGTCTTATTACAGCTCCACACATTCCTAGACACTGACACCTCTCAGCCACACACTTCCTTATAATAACATCCTGTCCCAAGGGTGGCAGTACGGTACGATACGAAATTTTTGGGCCGTACGTACGGAACGCAACGGTACGGTACGAAAGTATAGTATGTTTTCCGTACTGTATCGCATCTTTTCCTGTACCAACATATTTGCCGAAAGACTTAAAATTATGGACGTTATCGTATATTATAGAAGGACACTGTATTGTATCCTTGGAATTACAGTTTTAATATTTTTATTGGTATTGATTCTTTTATGAATATAAGTTTTTAATTTATTAAAACAAAAAAAATTGTAAAGGAATTCTAGAGATGTTTTTTATTTATTTTGTTTTACTCTGATGCAGTTTTATTTTGGTGATCACTAGCTTGTACAAAGTAGTCAGTCACCACACAGCAGTCACATTGACAAGGACGACCTTCTCGAACTGGAAACATATCAACCTTCATTATTTCTGAATATCTGTGGAACACCTTTTATGTTAAGTTGGTGAGTATACCCTGCTTATTTATGGTAACCGGTGACTCAACAGTTATTCACATATGACTAGAGCGTTTATTACAAACCACTTGAGTTATTCATTACTGAGTAGGTATTTTTAGAATTGGTCATAGACGTGTACATAAGGTGTTGGTGAACCTGCTTGCAAGTTACTTGTCAACTTAGATCATCATCAAAGAGACCGATACGGTCTTGTCGACATCCCCTCTGTGATATGACAGTGAGGTCGAAGTCAACCTGCATGTAATTGGCATCATGGTCTTGGGTCATCCAATCATGTCATATAAATTTACAGTAATAGGGCAGTCTCAAAGTCACTTCAGTTTAAGAGAGACATCATAGTTTGAACTTGTGGATTTACTTCAATGGAAGATCTAAACTCATAAGGTCAGAAACAATCATGTTTTACTTCTAAATGTCATTGTGCTCTCTAAAACTTTAAAATATAGCCCTTTCATTTCATGCAACAAGCTAGCATAAATATAATATTTTATTTCATGTATATTAATAATTACATTTTATGTAAGGAACGTAGATGATTTTGTTATATATCTGAATTTATTCTGTATTGAAGACATATCCATATGTCTGAATAAAGATGAGTACTGTACTCATCCCGGAAGATGTGTGACACGAAAGCGCTTGGCAACTTCGTGTTTTCTTTTTTACTTTGTGATTATCAGCATATACAGTATATGGATCGCGCGCGCTACAGTAATATAATATATATATATATATATATATATATATATATATATATATATATATATATATATATATATATATATATATATATATATATATATATATATATATATATATATATATATATTTTTTTTTTTTTTTTTTTTAGGTACGGTACGGAATTACGGTATAATATTTTCTAGTGCGAATTACGGGAACAAATCCGTACCCATACAGTACTGCCACCCTTGCCTTTCACTTAAACACTTCTTCACTTTATCTTTGTACAAATAAATACATTTCTTGTTATCAAACAATCTTGTCGCTCTTAACTTTCTCTTCACCCTCATATCTATTTATCGTACTTCTTCTCCCACTCTGTTAAAGTTCTTGTTTACACATTCCTTTAGCCATTCCATTTACCTTCATACTCCCAACATGTACACACGCTCTCTAAACATTCTGTATCTGATCATTTTTAACTATTCTCTCTAACTCCAAGTGATTTTACAGTTTTATTTTCTTCTCATTCCATCCCACAAAACAATCCCCAAGAAAAAAAAAAGACATCCAATGGACGCAATACCTAGTAGAGGATAAAGATGGACTATGAAAATTAATAATACTTATATAAATATAAATAACAAAAGTGAAAGAAATAAAAGTAAGAGAAAGAAAATACATAATACTAATAATAGCAATATTCATAATAGTAATATTTATGATACTGTTAATAAGAGGGAGATATTACACAGGATAAATAAGATGATGCAAAAAAAATAAATACATATGTAAATATAAACGTTCAGTTCAGTAAAATATACTGACATTTTTGATCAACAAGAAGGGTAACAGGATCTCTAAAGGCCACAGGGAGTTGTCTTCAAGGTGGCCAATTGGCCTATATAAGAGCTGGTACCGCCGTCGATTACTCAGTCCAAGCTGCAGTAGCCACTTGAGGAGTTCTGTAGACAGGGGATATACCTAAGAACTATGAATATTTTGGTAAGTGAAAAACTGTGATCTTGTATTTGACAAAGATGAAAACTGTAGTATTTTTTTGTGCAGTTTGAAGCAGACATATAGGAACTATGACTTATCAAGGGAATTCTTATCATGTATCATTATTGCTTTAAATTAGAATACTTCAGTCAACTAAAAACAAAACTGTATGTATAATTTCAAAAAAGGTAATTTTCGATGTGAGTACCATGGCTATTTCGTGTCTATATATATTTTTCTACTATTTTTTTTTCAGTTCACATTTGTACATTCCTTTTATTACACGTTTTACCCTCATGGTCCCCACATTCTCTCCTTTATCTCTTACATTGTAAGTTTGTTATAATTCTATTCCACATAAGTCATACGCGTGGATCATTTTAATATTGAGAAGAGAAAGAAGAATGACTTTTCTTAATTAGAGGAATAAATGACAAAACTAATGACAAAATTGATGATAATAATATATTTAACCCATTAAGAGGTTGGGGTTTTTTCAGGTGAAAAAATCGTCTGACCTTAGCCAAAATTCAGTATCTGCGTGCGACAATATTAAGCGTTAATCAAGATAGCCAATACTTATATCATTAATGATAATTGTAATAATGACAATTATAAAACTGATAAAGATAAATGAGAACCAAAATAATAATGCTAAGAATTAAAATTTTAGAGAGAGCATGAAACAATTGCACAAAATAATAGATATTTAGTGAACACAACCGACCAGTAAATCTCAGAATCTGTATGTAAATAAATTGGCAACTCTGATCGTCAACAACGGTAACGAGATCCGTAAAGGCCACAGAGTGGAGTTGTCCTCACTGTGTTCAGTATATAAGAGGTGGCACCGCCGTCGTTTACTCAGTCCAAGCTGCAGTAGCCACTTGAGGAGTTCTGTAGACACAGAGATATACCGACCGACCATGAAGATTCTGGTAAGTAAAATATTAAGAACTTAAGTTTGAGAAAAAAGACAATTGAAGTAAGTTTTGTAATTTGGTAAAGAGTCCAGCAGAGAGTCTGTTGACTGACTGCTGAAGGGAATTTTTATCATTTATTATATTTAGTTAAAATTTCATTTACTAAGTCTATTAGCCGTAATAGGAACTACATTATATATATATATATATATATATATATATATATATATATATATATATATATATATATATATATATATAAAATGTCAAATAAATCGTTTTTATATATATAAGACGAGTAGTTTTCGAAAAAAAAAATATGTAGTGAGCACATAAGTTATTATGCCATTTAAGATAAATGTAAGATTACTCGTAGTAAGCGTGAGTTCATTCTAATTGTTTTTTCATTAAGGTAAATTTCGTTTAGTATTATAAAAAATCAAATCAAACAAAATTAAGTGTTCTTTCAACAGGTAGCCATCACTCTGCTGGCTGTGGGCGCCAGTGCTCAGTATGGGACTTCAGGAATCGTCTATCCCGATGGCATCAACCGACAGCTCACCCAGGCTGAGGCAGACAACATCGTTCTCATCGGTCCAGCAGGTGTAGTTACCAAAGATGGAAAAAACATTCAATTAAATGACCAGGGCGTCCCCACCCATCGTATCAAGCGCCATGTTATCGGAGATTCAGGTATCATCACCAATGATGGTCGGCCGTTCCACCTTCCAGCAGGTGTGTCTGTTCTTCTTCAAGGTCCTTCTGGTATTGTTCTGTCCAACGGCCAGAACATTCAGTTACGCAACAAGCGCGCCATACCACCTCTTGTGGGTGCTTCAGGTATCATCACCCCTAGTGGTAGACTGATCCAACTTCCAGCAGGTGTGACTGTTGCTTCTGCAGGTCCGTCTGGTGCTGTCCTCTCCAACGGCGACAACATTCAGTACGACTAGAGCTTGGTGTGAACCTACCAGCGTCATTACACCTGAGACTCACCTCAAGTGTGACTGGTGCTGCTACTCATAATTTAGGTGGTGTTTTCTCCCACGGCAAGAACATTCAGCCCAGTTAAACATCTTCAAGAATAAACAATTGCTGGCGTGGAGTATCCATTCAACACAAATGGAATATGTATGTAATCTGTAATTCCTCTGTACAATACTTGTAAAATTACCCATTATTATGGTAAAATTTATCAATAAATGTCGGCAATATCAATTTTTTCATTGTAATATAAGAACAACATTATAAAACTTTGTAAAACTCATGCAAAAACATTGTGGCGGGATGATATTAGGATGGCAGTCTCTGGGTCCCGGATCACAAATCCGCATGGAGAAAGTAATATATGATTTATATCCGATCTGAGTCTATCAGTAGTATGGCCTATAACCACTGGTTTGTCATGTACTGTGCACCCAATTGCTTCACAAATATGCGGGGTTACAGAGATAGATAGAAATATTAACTTTGAGACACTGTGATTATTTATTGCCCAACTGATGAGATGGACACCCGAAGTTTGATCATAGATTTCATATCCTAGGCAAGTGTGCTTGAGTATATCACATCAGCAGGACACCCTATATGTACTTTTACTTGTCTATTATGAGAAAAACAATAGTTTTTATTTCAATAACTCAGTGCACTTAGAAGTGAAACAATCTACCAACAAGTCTATCAATTGAATTTTCAGAAAATCTACGTTTAAACTACAAAAAAATGTTGCTGTTAAATAAATATTGGTCAAATAATTATGTATGAAGATAAGTTTCTAGGTAGATTTCGAGAGAAAAACGTGACGACACACAAACATCATTATATCGGTCGTTATTCTAACGCGATTTGGCATCATATGTAACCTTTGCGACCTGATCACGTTCTTTTTTCTACGCCGTATGTGGACTATATGAATGATATAAGTAAGCCAACTTTAATTAAAAGTAACATAATATAAATACATGTCTTTACAAGAGCACTTCGTCATTTGATAATATATTTGTTCTGTATTCATTTAAAGCCGTTTGTAGCAAAATTGCATGTAAGAGGTCAAATTTAAACGTATTTGAACAATTAATTTACGTCCTTATCTTTTGGCAGTTTTCCGGTGCTGTTTGTTAAATCCTTGCTCCTATGATATTATCATTAAGTAACTAGTAATCTCTTAGATATGATATTGTACTGTTAAAGACCAAGCTGGAATAATCATTTTGAGCTTATGTATGTAAAGAAAACTAGTTAACACAAACCATCTTTATTTGGTAGGACTTAAGTACAATATAATAAAGGTTAATCACGCACATAGGCTTTACCGTTTCGTCCGTTAGTAAGCAAATATCCATTAATTTCTCTACCTAAATTTTCGGTATATAATTTCTTCGTTTTCATCCCCCTCAAAATCATTGTCTTTTGTGAAATTAAAATAAACATATAAATAAAAGAGAGCTATGGCGTATAACGTAAGACATGGCATATATCGTAATACCATGACACATAGGAAACATCGAGAGCCGAGGAATTTTGGAAGTTGGTGACATCTTTTTTAATGTCTTGACACATCGCGGGATGAAGATTTTTATTATTATTAATAGTTTTAAATCAGCACAAAGTGTTTAATGTCGTTTCGCATAGTTATATAGTATATTAATAAGAAGGATCTGCAGATGCCATTGAGTAAATAATTATGTGTGAAACCGAATCTTAATCTTACTCATTCAACATGACGAATGGATCAGACCCACTTTTAATGTTTCTTTGCTTTCAGCAGAGTTTCTTTGGATATGAAAACTTTTAGAAAGGAAGAGGCAAAATATTTCACTTATCAACGTTGAACACAGATGTGTTCTGAGTTTTGTTATAAAGTACAATATTAGAGACTGTCCAAGAATGTACGTATCCTTACTTTCGGTACTTGTACAAACTGATAATAATAACTGGAATATTTTGTCCTGTAAAAAAAAAAAAAATCATTGCAGTAATATTATTGCTAGACATCAGTCCACTCACCATCTGTTTAATCTTTCTGCGCATTAATACTTTTGACAGTCCTTAACAAGACACGGTCTATAGTGGTATGTGTTTGGTTTTATTTTGGTATTTTAAAAAAAAATTCTAAAATATTAATATTCGAGGTCTGCGCAGTAGGAACACTATGTTGAAGGAAAAACGTACAATATTGGAAAAGGCACTTAAGAGGACTTTTATATACACTCTTCCTGTCCTGTCTTTCGTCGTATAGGTGCACACATTCCTAGATAGTAACACCTTTTTCACCCATACACTTCTTTATACTAGTATCCCTGACACTAACACATTTCATCACTCTTATCTTTGTACTGCCAAACACATTCTTCTATCAAAGACTCTTCTCTCACTCCTCACTTTATCCTTCCACCCGCGTGTCTATCTATATTTTTCTCCTATTTTTTTCAGTTCACATTTGTACATTCCTTTTATTACACGTTTTACCCTCATGGTCCCCACATTCTCTCCTTTATCTCTTACATTATAAGTTTGTTATAATTCTATTCCACATAAGTCATACGCGTGGATCATTTTAATATTGAGAAAATAAAGAAAAATGTTTTTTCTTAATTAGAGGAAGAAATAACAAAACTAAGGACAAAACTGATGATAATAATACCTGTATATTTAACCCATTAAGAGGTTGGGGTTTTTCTCAGGTGAAAAATTTTTCTGACCTTATCCATAATTCAGTGTCTGCGTGCAACAATATTAAGTGTTAATCAAGATAGCCAATACTAATATCATTAATGATAATTGTAAAATTGCCAATTATAAAACTGATAAAGATAAATAAGAACCAAAATAATAATGCTAAGAGTTAAAATGTTTAAAGAGAGTATTAAACAATTGCACAAAATAATAGATATTTAGCGAACACAACCGACCAGTAAATCTCCGTATCTGTTTGAAAATAAATTGGCAACACTGATCATCAACAACGGCAACGAGATCCGTAAAGGCCACAGAGTGGAGTTGTCCTCACTGTGTTCAGTATATAAGAGGTGGCACCGCCGTCGTTTACTCAGTCCAAGCTGCAGTAGCCACTTGAGGAGTTCTGTAGACACAGAGATATACCGACCGACCATGAAGATTCTGGTAAGTGAAATATTAAGAACTTAAGTTTGAGAAAAAAGACAATTGAAGTAAGTTTTGTAATTTGGTGTAGAGTCCAGCAGAGAGTCTGTTGACTGACTGCTGAAGGGAATTTTTATCATTTATTATATATAGTTAAAATTTCATTTACTAAGTCTATTAGCTGTAATAGGAACTACATTACACACACACACACACACACACACACACACATATATATATATATATATATATATATATATATATATATATATATATATATATATATATATATATATATATATATAATGTCAAATAAATCGTTTTTATATATATAAGATGAGTAGTTTTCGAGAAAAAAAATATGTAGTGAGCACATAAGTTATTATGTCATTTAAGATAAATGTAAGATTACTCGTAGTAAGCGTGAGTTCATTCTAATTGTTTTTCATCAAGGTAAATTTCGTTTAGTATTATAAAAAATCAAATCAAACAAAATTAAGTGTTCTTTCAACAGGTAGCCATCACTCTGCTGGCTGTGGGCGCCAGTGCTCAGTTTGGGACTTCAGGAATCGTCTATCCCGATGGCATCAACCGACAGCTCACCCAGGCTGAGGCAGACAACATCGTTCTCATCGGTCCAGCAGGTGTAGTTACCAAAGATGGAAAAAACATTCAATTAAATGACCAGGGCGTCCCCACCCATCGTATCAAGCGCCATGTTATCGGAGATTCAGGTATCATCACCAATGATGGTCGGCCGTTCCACCTTCCAGCAGGTGTGTCTGTTCTTCTTCAAGGTCCTTCTGGTATTGTTCTGTCCAACGGCCAGAACATTCAGTTACGCAACAAGCGCGCCATACCACCTCTTGTGGGTGCTTCAGGTATCATCACCCCTAGTGGTAGACTGATCCAACTTCCAGCAGGTGTGACTGTTGCTTCTGCAGGTCCGTCTGGTGCTGTCCTCTCCAACGGCGACAACATTCAGTACGTCTAGAGCTTGGTGTGAACCTACCAGCGTCATTACACCTCAGACTCACCTCAAGTGTGACTGGTGCTGCTACTCATAATTTAGGTGGTGTTTTCTCCCACGGCAAGAACATTCAGCCCGGTCCGCTTATCTTCAGGGGTTGGACGATTTGGCAGGTTTCGGCAGGTGGATGTGTGTTTCTGTGGTTTGTCTTGTGCATTGGCGCGGGTGTCGTTGTGCTTGGTAAAATTTGTGTAAATATCGCTTATGTCAATTTTTTTTCATTGTAATACCAAGACAGCATTTGTAAAAGCACATAAAACTCATAAAACATTGTGGGATTGTTGAGATTAGCGTCTGGGTCCGGATACCCCGTCCTCATGGGGCTAACCCTTCCTTGATTTTATATCCGTCTGAGTCTATCAGTGGTATGACTCTGTTGGTTTGTGTGCTGTACTTAATTTGCTTCACAAATAGCAAGGGTTACAGATAGATGATGTGTCTTTGGTTTTTAGCGGTGTGTATTGTCAGCTGATGAGATGGTTTGAAGTTGGATCTTGATTTTCTTGTCTGGGCAGAGTGTGTGGTGTATCATCAGCGTCTGTTGTAGGGGAAAATGGTTTTATTTCCAACTCAGTGCTTGCAGGTGAGAGCGAAGTCTGCCGGCAAGTCTGTCGGTGATTTTTAAGAAAATTTGTTAAACTGCAAAAAGGTAACATTTAAGTAAATGTTGATTAAAATGATTGTGAAGATAAGTTTCTGTTGAATTTTCGAGAAAACTGTTGACACATCATTATATCGGTCGTTATTCTGGCATGATTTGGCATCATATGTATTGTACGACTACAGTCACGTTCTTTTTCTGCGCCGTATGTGGACTATATGAATGATATAAGTAAGCCAACTTTAATTAAAAGTAACATAATATAAATACGTAATATTTACAAGGCATACGTCATTTGATGTATATTTGTTCTTGTTCATTGAAGCCGTTGGCAGAATTGTGAGGGTCGGAAATTTGCTTGAACAATTGATTTTGCGTCCTTGTCTTTGGCGGTTTTCGGTGCTGTTTGTTGCGTCCTTGCTCTGATATTGTCATTAGTAGCTAGTAATCTCTTAGATATGATGTTGTACTGGCCAAGGCCAGCTGGAATGTCATTTTGCAGGCTTGTGTGTAAAAACTGAATTTAACACCAAACCATCTTTGGTAGGACTTAGTACAGCCTGTAAGGTTAATCGCGCAGGCACGTTTTCGTCGTTATTAGCAAATATCATTAATTTCTCTACCTAGGTACGGTATATAATTTCTTCGTTTTCATCCTCAAAATCGTAAGGTAAAATAAACATATAAATAAAGGGAATGTAGCGTATAACGAATTTAGCATATATCGTAATATATGACACGCAAAACATGAGCCGAGAATTTTGGAAGTTGGTGACATCTTTTTGTGTCTTGACATCGCAGGATGATTTTTGTGTATTAATGATTTTTAAATCGCTGAAAGTGTTTGTGTCGTTTCATGGTTGTATGGTGTATTGTAGAGGATCTTGGATGCCTTGTTGGTAAATGGTGTAGGCCAGATCTTGTCTTATAGAACAGCATTGAATGGATCGGGCCCTTTAATGTTTCTTGAGTTTTATTTGGATATAGAAACTTTTTAGAAGGCCAAATACCACTTATCGGCATTGGGCAGATGTTGTTGCAGGTTTTGTTATAAAGTACAACTATTTTTTCAGTTCACATTTGTACATTCCTTTTATTACGTTTTACCCTCATAGTTCCCCATTCTCTCCTTTATCTCTTCATTATAAGTTTATTTATAATTCTATTCCCACATAAGTCATACGCGTGGATCATTTTTAATATTGAAGAAAATAAAAAATGTTTTTTCTTAATTAAGGAAAATAACAAAACTAAGGACAAAACTGATGATAATAATACCTATATTTAACCCATTATTAGAGGTTGGGGGTTTTCTCAGGTGAAAAATTTTTCTGACCTTATCCATAATTCAAAGTGTCTGCAAATGCAACAATAATGAGAGTGTTAATCAAGATAGCCAATACTAATATCGTAATGATAATTGTAAAATTACTTATTATAAAACTGATAAAGATAAATAGAACCAAAATAATATTGCTAAGAGTTAAAATGTTTAAAAGAGAGTATTAAACAATTGCACAAAATAATAGATATTTAGCGAACACAACCGACCAGTAAATCTCCGTATCTGTTTGAGAAAATAAATTGGCAACACTGATCATCAACAAGCAGCAACGAGATCCGTAAAGGCCACAGAGTGGAGTTGTCCTCACTGTGTTCAGTATATAAGAGGTGGCACCGCCGTCGTTTACTCAGTCCAAGCTGCAGTAGCCACTTGAGGAGTTCTGTAGACACAGAGATATACCGACCGACCATGAAGATTCTGGTAAGTGAAATATTAAGAACTTAAGTTTGAGAAAAAAGACAATTGAAATAAGTTTTGTAATTTGGTGTAGAGTCCAGCAGAGAGTCTGTTGACTGACTGCTGAAGGGAATTTTTATCATTTATTATATATAGTTAAAATTTCATTTACTAAGTCTATTAGCTGTAATAGGAACTACATTACACACACACACACACACACACACACACACACATATATATATATATATATATATATATATATATATATATATATATATATATATATATATATATAAAATCGTTTTTATATATATAAGATGAGTAGTTTTTCGAGAAAAAAATATGTAGTGAGCACATAAGTTATTATGTCATTTAAGAATAATGTAAGATTACTCGTAGTAAGCGTGAGTTCATTCATTGTTTTTTCATCAAGAGTGAGGCCCTAGATTTAGTATTATAAAAAATCAAATCAAGCAAATTAAGTGTTCTTTCAACAGGTATACATCACTCTGCTTTGGCTGTGGGCATAGTGCTCAGTTTGGGGACTTCAGGAATCGTCTATCGATGGCATCAACCGACATCACCCAGCTGGGGCAGACAACATCGTTTCTATCCGGTCCAGCAGGTGTAGTTACCAAGATGGAAAAAACAAATTCAATTAAATGACAGATACACCATCGTATCAAGCGCCATGTTATCGGAGATTCAAGTATCATCTTAATGATGGTCGGCGTTTTCCCACCTTCCATGCGGTGTCATCTGTTCTTCTTCAAGGTCATACATTATTTCTGTCCTTGGCCCAGAACATTCAGTTACAACAAGCGCGCCATACCACCTCGCTTAGGTGCTGGGTATCATCTTCAGTGGTAGACTGATCCAACTTCCAGCAGGTGTGACTGTTGCTTCTGCAGGTCCGTCTGGTGCTGTCCTCTCCAACGGCGACAACATTCAGTACGTCTAGAGCTTGGTGTGAACCTACCAGCGTCATTACACCTCAGACTCACCTCAAGTGTGACTGGTGCTGCTACTCATAATTTAGGTGGTGTTTTCTCCCACGGCAAGAACATTCAGCCCAGTTAAACATCTTCAAGAGTGAACAATTGCTGGCGTGGAGTATCCATTCAACACAAATGGAATATGTATTTGATCTGTAATTCCTCTGTACAATACTTGTAAAATTATCCATTATTATGGTAAAATTTATCAATAAATATCGACAATATCAATTTTTTTCATTGTAATATAAGAACAACATTATAAAACTTTGTAAAACTCACGCAAAAACATTGTGGCGGGATGATATTAGGATGGCAGTCTCTGGGTCCCGGATCACAAATCCTCATGGGGAAAGTAATATATGATTTATATCCGATCTGAGTCTATCAGTAGTATGGCCTATAACCACTGGTTTGTCATGTACTGTGCACCCAATTGCTTCACAAATATGCGGGGTTACAGAGATAGATAGAACTATTATCTTTGAGACACTGTGATTATGTATTGTCCAACTGATGAGATGGACACCCGAAGTTGGATCATAGATTTCATATCCTAGGCAAGTGTGCTTGAGTATGTCACATCAGCAGGACACCCTATATGTACTTTTACTTGTCTATTATGAGAAAAACAATAGTTTTTATTTCAATAACTCAGTGCACTTACAAGTGAAACAATCTACCAACAAGTCTATCAATTGATTTTCAGAAAATTTACGTTTAAACTACAAAAAAAAAAGATGCTGTTAAATAAATATTGGTCAAATAATTATGTATGAAGATAAGTTTCTAGGTAGATTTCGAGAGAAAAACGTGACGACACACAAACATCATTATATCGGTCGTTATTCTAACGCGATTTGGCATCATATGTAACCTTTGCGACCTGATCACGTTCTTTTTTCTACGCCGTATGTGGACTATATGAATGATATAAGTAAGCCAACTTTAATTAAAAGTAACATAATATAAATACATGTCTTTACAAGAGCACTTCGTCATTTGATAATATATTTGTTCTGTATTCATTTAAAGCCGTTTGTAGCAAAATTGCATGTAAGAGGTCAAATTTAAACGTATTTGAACAATTAATTTACGTCCTTATCTTTTGGCAGTTTTCCGGTGCTGTTTGTTAAATCCTTGCTCCTATGATATTATCATTAAGTAACTAGTAATCTCTTAGATATGATATTGTACTGTTAAAGACCAAGCTGGAATAATCATTTTGAGCTTATGTATGTAAAGAAAACTAGTTAACACAAACCATCTTTATTTGGTAGGACTTAAGTACAATATAATAAAGGTTAATCACGCACATAGGCTTTACCGTTTCGTCCGTTAGTAAGCAAATATCCATTAATTTCTCTACCTAAATTTTCGGTATATAATTTCTTCGTTTTCATCCCCCTCAAAATCATTGTCTTTTGTGAAATTAAAATAAACATATAAATAAAAGAGAGATATGGCGTATAACGTAAGACATGGCATATATCGTAATACCATGACACATAGGAAACATCGAGAGCCGAGGAATTTTGGAAGTTGGTGACATCTTTTTTAATGTCTTGACACATCGCGGGATGAAGATTTTTATTATTATTAATAGTTTTAAATCAGCACAAAGTGTTTAATGTCGTTTCGCATAGTTATATAGTATATTAATAAGAAGGATCTGCAGATGCCATTGAGTAAATAATTATGTGTGAAACCGAATCTTAATCTTACTCATTCAACATGACGAATGGATCAGACCCACTTTTAATGTTTCTTTGCTTTCAGCAGAGTTTCTTTGGATATGAAAACTTTTAGAAAGGAAGAGGCAAAATATTTCACTTATCAACGTTGAACACAGATGTGTTCTGAGTTTTGTTATAAAGTACAATATTAGAGACTGTCCAAGAATGTACGTATCCTTACTTTCGGTACTTGTACAAACTGATAATAATAACTGGAATATTTTGTCCTGTAAAAAAAAAAAAATCATTGCAGTAATATTATTGCTAGACATCAGTCCACTCACCATCTGTTTTATCTTTCTGCGCATTAATACTTTTGACAGTCCTTAACAAGACACGGTCTATAGTGGTATGTGTTTGGTTTTATTTTGGTATTTTAAAAAAAAATTCTAAAATATTAATATTCGAGGTCTGCGCAGTAGGAACACTATGTTGAAGGAAAAACGTACAATATTGGAAAAGGCACTTAAGAGGACTTTTATATACACTCTTCCTGTCCTGTCTTTCGTCGTATAGGTGCACACATTCCTAGATAGTAACACCTTTTTCACCCATACACTTCTTTATACTAGTATCCCTGACACTAACACATTTCATCATTCTTATCTTTGTACTGCCAAACACATTCTTCTATCAAAGACTCTTCTCTCACTCCTCACTTTATCCTTCCACCCGCGTGTCTATCTATATTTTTCTCCTATTTTTTTCAGTTCACATTTGTACATTCCTTTTATTACACGTTTTACCCTCATGGTCCCCACATTCTCTCCTTTATCTCTTACATTATAAGTTTGTTATAATTCTATTCCACATAAGTCATACGCGTGGATCATTTTAATATTGAGAAAATAAAGAAAAATGTTTTTTCTTAATTAGAGGAAGAAATAACAAAACTAAGGACAAAACTGATGATAATAATACCTGTATATTTAACCCATTAAGAGGTTGGGGTTTTTCTCAGGTGAAAAATTTTTCTGACCTTATCCATAATTCAGTGTCTGCGTGCAACAATATTAAGTGTTAATCAAGATAGCCAATACTAATATCATTAATGATAATTGTAAAATTGCCAATTATAAAACTGATAAAGATAAATAAGAACCAAAATAATAATGCTAAGAGTTAAAATGTTTAAAGAGAGTATTAAACAATTGCACAAAATAATAGATATTTAGCGAACACAACCGACCAGTAAATCTCCGTATCTGTTTGAAAATAAATTGGCAACACTGATCATCAACAACGGCAACGAGATCCGTAAAGGCCACAGAGTGGAGTTGTCCTCACTGTGTTCAGTATATAAGAGGTGGCACCGCCGTCGTTTACTCAGTCCAAGCTGCAGTAGCCACTTGAGGAGTTCTGTAGACACAGAGATATACCGACCGACCATGAAGATTCTGGTAAGTGAAATATTAAGAACTTAAGTTTGAGAAAAAAGACAATTGAAGTAAGTTTTGTAATTTGGTGTAGAGTCCAGCAGAGAGTCTGTTGACTGACTGCTGAAGGGAATTTTTATCATTTATTATATATAGTTAAAATTTCATTTACTAAGTCTATTAGCTGTAATAGGAACTACATTACACACACACACACACACACACACACACACACACACACACACACATATATATATATATATATATATATATATATATATATATATATATATATATATATATATATATATATATAATGTCAAATAAATCGTTTTTATATATATAAGATGAGTAGTTTTCGAGAAAAAAAATATGTAGTGAGCACATAAGTTATTATGTCATTTAAGATAAATGTAAGATTACTCGTAGTAAGCGTGAGTTCATTCTAATTGTTTTTCATCAAGGTAAATTTCGTTTAGTATTATAAAAAATCAAATCAAACAAAATTAAGTGTTCTTTCAACAGGTAGCCATCACTCTGCTGGCTGTGGGCGCCAGTGCTCAGTTTGGGACTTCAGGAATCGTCTATCCCGATGGCATCAACCGACAGCTCACCCAGGCTGAGGCAGACAACATCGTTCTCATCGGTCCAGCAGGTGTAGTTACCAAAGATGGAAAAAACATTCAATTAAATGACCAGGGCGTCCCCACCCATCGTATCAAGCGCCATGTTATCGGAGATTCAGGTATCATCACCAATGATGGTCGGCCGTTCCACCTTCCAGCAGGTGTGTCTGTTCTTCTTCAAGGTCCTTCTGGTATTGTTCTGTCCAACGGCCAGAACATTCAGTTACGCAACAAGCGCGCCATACCACCTCTTGTGGGTGCTTCAGGTATCATCACCCCTAGTGGTAGACTGATCCAACTTCCAGCAGGTGTGACTGTTGCTTCTGCAGGTCCGTCTGGTGCTGTCCTCTCCAACGGCGACAACATTCAGTACGTCTAGAGCTTGGTGTGAACCTACCAGCGTCATTACACCTCAGACTCACCTCAAGTGTGACTGGTGCTGCTACTCATAATTTAGGTGGTGTTTTCTCCCACGGCAAGAACATTCAGCCCAGTTAAACATCTTCAAGAGTGAACAATTGCTGGCGTGGAGTATCCATTCAACACAAATGGAATATGTATTTGATCTGTAATTCCTCTGTACAATACTTGTAAAATTATCCATTATTATGGTAAAATTTATCAATAAATATCGACAATATCAATTTTTTTCATTGTAATATAAGAACAACATTATAAAACTTTGTAAAACTCACGCAAAAACATTGTGGCGGGATGATATTAGGATGGCAGTCTCTGGGTCCCGGATCACAAATCCTCATGGGGAAAGTAATATATGATTTATATCCGATCTGAGTCTATCAGTAGTATGGCCTATAACCACTGGTTTGTCATGTACTGTGCACCCAATTGCTTCACAAATATGCGGGGTTACAGAGATAGATAGAACTATTATCTTTGAGACACTGTGATTATGTATTGTCCAACTGATGAGATGGACACCCGAAGTTGGATCATAGATTTCATATCCTAGGCAAGTGTGCTTGAGTATGTCACATCAGCAGGACACCCTATATGTACTTTTACTTGTCTATTATGAGAAAAACAATAGTTTTTATTTCAATAACTCAGTGCACTTACAAGTGAAACAATCTACCAACAAGTCTATCAATTGATTTTCAGAAAATTTACGTTTAAACTACAAAAAAAAAGATGCTGTTAAATAAATATTGGTCAAATAATTATGTATGAAGATAAGTTTCTAGGTAGATTTCGAGAGAAAAACGTGACGACACACAAACATCATTATATCGGTCGTTATTCTAACGCGATTTGGCATCATATGTAACCTTTGCGACCTGATCACGTTCTTTTTTCTACGCCGTATGTGGACTATATGAATGATATAAGTAAGCCAACTTTAATTAAAAGTAACATAATATAAATACATGTCTTTACAAGAGCACTTCGTCATTTGATAATATATTTGTTCTGTATTCATTTAAAGCCGTTTGTAGCAAAATTGCATGTAAGAGGTCAAATTTAAACGTATTTGAACAATTAATTTACGTCCTTATCTTTTGGCAGTTTTCCGGTGCTGTTTGTTAAATCCTTGCTCCTATGATATTATCATTAAGTAACTAGTAATCTCTTAGATATGATATTGTACTGTTAAAGACCAAGCTGGAATAATCATTTTGAGCTTATGTATGTAAAGAAAACTAGTTAACACAAACCATCTTTATTTGGTAGGACTTAAGTACAATATAATAAAGGTTAATCACGCACATAGGCTTTACCGTTTCGTCCGTTAGTAAGCAAATATCCATTAATTTCTCTACCTAAATTTTCGGTATATAATTTCTTCGTTTTCATCCCCCTCAAAATCATTGTCTTTTGTGAAATTAAAATAAACATATAAATAAAAGAGAGATATGGCGTATAACGTAAGACATGGCATATATCGTAATACCATGACACATAGGAAACATCGAGAGCCGAGGAATTTTGGAAGTTGGTGACATCTTTTTTAATGTCTTGACACATCGCGGGATGAAGATTTTTATTATTATTAATAGTTTTAAATCAGCACAAAGTGTTTAATGTCGTTTCGCATAGTTATATAGTATATTAATAAGAAGGATCTGCAGATGCCATTGAGTAAATAATTATGTGTGAAACCGAATCTTAATCTTACTCATTCAACATGACGAATGGATCAGACCCACTTTTAATGTTTCTTTGCTTTCAGCAGAGTTTCTTTGGATATGAAAACTTTTAGAGCGAAGGAAGAGGCAAAATATTTCACTTTATCAACGTTGAACACAGATGTTCTGAGTTTTGTTATAGCACAATATTAGAGACTGTCCAAGAACAATGTACGTATTCCATTTTCGGTACTTGTACAAACTGATAATATTAACTGGAATATTTTTGTCCTGTAAAAAAATCATTGCAGTAATATTATTGCTAGACATCAGTCCACTCACCATCTGTTTAATCTTTCTGCGCATTAATACTTTTGACAGTCCTTAACAAGACACGGTCTATAGTGGTATGTGTTTGGTTTTATTTTGGTATTTTAAAAAAAAATTCTAAAATATTAATATTCGAGGTCTGCGCAGTAGGAACACTATGTTGAAGGAAAAACGTACAATATTGGAAAAGGCACTTAAGAGGACTTTTATATACACTCTTCCTGTCCTGTCTTTCGTCGTATAGGTGCACACATTCCTAGATAGTAACACCTTTTTCACCCATACACTTCTTTATACTAGTATCCCTGACACTAACACATTTCATCACTCTTATCTTTGTACTGCCAAACACATTCTTCTATCAAAGACTCTTCTCTCACTCCTCACTTTATCCTTCCACCCGCGTGTCTATCTATATTTTTCTCCTATTTTTTTCAGTTCACATTTGTACA
>NW_024736071.1:15229785-15284186 GCF_018991925.1 Homarus americanus
TTATCCGTACCAGAAATTTTTCTGAAATTTTCCGAAAATTTTCCAAAATTTTTCAAAAATTTCAAAATTTCAAAAATTTTCAGAATTTTCAAAAAATTTTTCAAAAATTCTTCCAAAATTTTCAGAAAAATTTTCCAAAAATTTCAAAAATGATTTAAAAATTTCAGTAGAAAATTTTTCCAAAAATTTCTAAAATTGTTCACAATTTTTCAAAATGGTTACGCAGTTCCTCCACCAAGGAGCTCTCCCACCAGCCACATTCAAAATTACTGACCCAGGCGATAGTAAAGCCTACCTCCAGAAGGACCCCAAAAAAATAACTCTGAAGCTATAGCCACCGAGACACCGGCAGATGCAGCATGATATTTCACAGATCGCCGGTGGATCCAAAACATCATACATCCGGAGCACTTTCACACCTAAGGTCAGACCCTTCTGAAAATTTGAAAATTTCAGAAAATCTTTCAGAATTTCAAAATTTTCGAAAATTTTGAAAATCTTCAAATATTTTCAAAATTTTTCCGAAAATTTCTAAAAATTTTCAAAAATTTATCCAAAATTTTCAGAATTTTTCCAAAAATTTTCCAAAAATTTTCCAAAATTTTTCAAAAAATTTCAAAAATTTCTGCACTTTCAAAAATTTTCCAAAATTTTCCAAAATTTTTCAAAAATTTCAAAAATTTCCCAAAATTTTCAGAAATTTTCCAAAAATCTTTCTCAAAAATTTTCAGAATTTTCAGAAAATTTTCCGAGTAATTTTCCAAAAATTTTCACAAAATTTTCAGAAAATTTTCCATACAAAACATTTCCTCTAAAATTTTCAGAAAATTTTTCCAAAAATTTTCTAAAATTGTTCACAATTTTTCAAAAATGGTTATGTAGTTCCTCCACCATGGAGCCTCCACCAGCCATTCAAAATTACCGACCCAGGGCGATAGGTAGCCTACCTGTGCTGGACCTCAAAATAACTCGGGAAGCTAATAGCCACTGAGACACCGGCAGATGCAGCATGATACTACAGATGGTCGGTGGATCCAAAACATCATACATCCGGAGCGGCCTTCACACCCAAGGTCAGACCTTCTCAAATTTTTTGAAAATTTGAAAATTTCTAAAAATTTTCAAAAAATTTTCGTAATTTTCCGAAAATTTTTCTAAAATTTTCAAAATTTTTCAAAAAAATTTTCAAAAAAATTATCCGGAAAATTTTCAAATTTTCCAAAATTTTCCAAATTTTCAGAAATTCTCCAAAAATATCCCCAAAATTTTCCAATATTTCCCAATAATTTTCAGAAAATTTCCAGTACCTTTTCCAGGGTCTTCAGAAAATTCTCTGCAGTACTTCAAAATTCTTCCAAAATTCTCCAGTAAATTCTTCCGAAAATTTTCCATAATTTTCTCTAAAAATTTTTGAAAATTTTCCAGAATTCCTCTTGCATTTCATCAATTTTCTGAAAATTCTGTACCTCTTAAAAATTTCAAAATTTTCAGTATTCTTCCAGTACCTCAAAAATTCTTCCAACTCTTTCCTGAGGTTTTTCCAAAATTCTTCCGAAATCCTTTTCCAGTACCTCCGGAAAATCCTCCATGTACCTTCCAAAATTGATGTCTGAATCTTCCCAAATTCTCTCCCAAAAATTCTCATTAAAATCTTCCTGGAAATTCTTCCAAAATTTCCTGGACACTTTTCAGTAGTACTCTAAATTTTCCTGTACTTAAAGCTCAGTAATTTTCCAAAATTTCCAAAATTTTTCCAAAATTTTCCAAAATTTTCAGAAAATTTCCACTGAATTTTCCGAGAAATTTTCCAGTACCAGAATTTTCAGAATTTCCAAAATTTTGCAGGTACTTTCAGAAAATTTCCCAAAATTTCTCAGAAATTTTCCTTAAAATGCATGAGTTTCCTTCCGTACCTAGTACTCTTCCCAAATTTTCCTGAGAAATTTTTCAGTAATTTTCCGAAATTTTAATTTTCGAAAATTTTGAAAATTTTTCAAAATTCTGAAAATTTTCCAAATTTTTCCAAAATTTTCACAAATTTCGAATTTTCAATTTTCTCCAAATTCAAAATTTTCCAAATTTCCCGAAAATTTTCCAAAATTTTTCCAAAATTTTCAGAAAAATTTGCAATTTTCCAAAATTTTCCAAAAATTTTCCGAAAATTTTCCAAAATTTTCCGAAAATTTTTGAATTTTCCAAAATTTTCCAAAATTTTCCAAATTTCTGTACTGTATCTCTAATAATTTTCAGAAAATTTTCAAAATTTTCGAGGAATGTTTTAAAATTTTCCTGAATTCTTCAAAATTTTCCAAAATTTTTCCAAAATTTTCCAAAATTTTCAGAAAATTTCCAAAATTTTCCAGATTTTCCAGTACCTCGAAGAAATTTTTCCGAAATTTTTCCCAAATCTTCCAAAATTTTCTCCCAAATTTCGAAAATTTTCCAATATTTCCTAAAATGTTCAGAAAATTTTCCAAAAATTTTTCTAAAATTTTCCAAAATTAAAATTTTCCAAAATTTTCTGAGTACTCCAAAAATTTTCTGCACCTAAATTTTCAAAAAATTTTTCCGTAAAAATTTTCCAAAATTTTCCAAAATTTTCCAAAATTTTCCGAAATTTTTCCAATATTCTGAAATTTTCCAAAATTTTCCAGAATTTTCCAGAACTTTCCCAATTTTTCCGTACCTTACAAAATTTTCAAAATTGTCCAAAATTGTTCCAAAATTTTAGTACCTCCAAAAATTGTACTTGATAATTTTTAGAAATTTTCCAAAATTTCCAAAAATTTTCCAAAAATTTTCCTGTAAATTTTCCGAAATTTTTCCAGTAATTTCGAAAATTCTTCAAAATTTTTCCTGAAAATTTTCAGAAAAATTCTTCCAAAATTTCTAGAAATTTTTTGCAACATCAGTAATTTCAGAATTTCCAAAATTTTGATGAATTTTTCCAATACTCAGTACCTTCTAAATTTTTCGTAATTTTTCAAAATTCTTCCGAAATTTTTTCCAAAATTTTCCAGTAATTTTCCAAAATTTTCAGTAAATTTTCCAAAATTTTCAGAAAATTTTCAAAATTTTTCCAGTACCTCCAAAATTTTCCAAAATTTCCAAAAATTTTCCAAAATTTCCAGTAATTCCTTTTCCTCCAAATTCTCGAAAATTTTTCCAATTTTCAAAACTCCGAACTTCCCACTAACCTTCCCAAAATCTCCAGTAACTTCCACCTCCAAAGATTTTCCAAATCTGAAATCTCCAACTTCCCAATCTCCGAAATTCGTTCCTCCAAAATTTTCCGAAATTCCTTCCAAATTCTTCCAGTAACTTCCATCCTTCAGAGCACCCAAAAATTTCCAGTAAATTTAAAATCCTCAAATTCCCAGATAACTCCTGACTCCAAACTCTTCAAAATCCTTCCGAAATTCCTCCGAATTTCAATTCCTCCAAATCTTCCAAAATTCTTCCTGAAATCCTTCCAGACTTTTCTGAACTTCCAATTTCTCCAGAAATCTTTTCCAGTAACCTTTCCAAAAATTCTGAAATTCTTCCAAAATTTTCCAAAATTTTCCCATTTTCAGAGATTCCCAGAATTTTCTTAGAAATTTCCTTTCAGAAAATCTCCTTCAGTAACTCCGGAAATTCTTCCAAAATTGAGTTCTTCCAGTACTTCCGAGATTCTTCCAAAATCTCGAAATTCCTTTCCAAAATTCCAGAAATCTTCCAAACTCGAAATCTTTTCCCAAAATTCCGAAATTCTTTCCGTAACTCTTCCAGTACCTTCCCCAAATTTCCAAAATTCTTCCAAAATTCCTTCCATATTTTTCTCAAAAATCTCCAGAAATTTTTCAGTACTGACCTTCCAGTTGACTAAAATCCTCCAAAAATTTTTCAGAGTAATTTTCCTGAAAATTTTTCCTAGTAATTTTCCTGGTAATCCAAAATTTTCCAAAATCAGAACTTGAAATTTTTCCAAATTTTCCAGTAACTTCCCAAATTTTCCGAAATTTTTCCAAATTTAAAATTTTCAGAGAATTTCAAAATTTTCCATAGTGTAATTTTCCTGAACTTTTCCAATTTTTCAGACATTTGTAATTCGTAATTTTTCCAAATTTTCCTGAAATTTTTTTGTAATTTTTCCAGTAATTTTTTCCTCAATTTTCCGAAAAATTCCTAAATTCTTTCCAGTAACTCTTCCAATTTTCCATGCACCTTCCCAAAATTCTTGCACCTTCCAAAAATTTTCAGGAAAAATTTCCAGTAATTTTCCTGTAATCTTCCAGAAATTCTTTCAGAAATCTCTGAAATTCTTCCAAAATCTTTCCAAATCAAAATTTCTTCCGAAATTCCTTTCTGCACTCCTCCAAAAATCCTTCCCAGTGTACTTCAGTTACCTGTATTTCTCCAAAATTTTTCCAGTAATTTTCGAAATTTTATGGTAATCTTAAAATATCTCAAAAAATCTAAAATTCTTCCAAAATTCTAAGAAATTTCAGAAAATTCTTCAAAAATTTTGAAATTTTTCCAAATTTTCTTTCCAAAATTTCCCAAATTTCCTGAAATACATATACTTGAAAATCTGGGTTTTTGAAATTGGGGAAATTTTTGAAAACTGGAAATTTCTGAATCTAGGAATTTTGAAATCTAGGTTTGATAATCTGGGGAAATTTCCAAAATTCTTCAAAATTTCAATCAAATTTTCCAAAAATTTAAAAATTTCCCAGATTTTCCAAAAATTTCCTAGATTTTCCAAAAATTTCCTAGATTTTTCAGAAATTTCCAGATTTTCCAAAAATTTTCCGAAATTTTTCCAAAATTTTCCGAATTTTTCCAAAATTTCCCAAAAATTTTCCTCAAATTTTTCCGAAAATTTTCCAAAATTTTGGAAAATCGGGGAAATTTTTAAAATTAGAGAAATTTTTGAGAATTATCCTGATTTGTAATTTCTAGATTTTCCAAAATTTCCTAGATTTTTCAGAAATTTCCCCAGAGATTTTCCAAAACCTGATATTTTTTCCTAAAATTTTCCGAAAATTTTCCAAAATTTTGAAATTTGGGGAAATTTTTTAAAATCTGGGGAAATTTTGAAAATCTGGAAATTTCTGTACTAGGAAAATTTTTGAAAATCTAGGAATTTTTGAAAATCTGGGAAATTTCCAAAAATTTCAACAAACAAATTTTCCAAAATTTAAAAAATTTCCCAGATTTTCCAAAAATTTCCTAGATTTTCCAAAAATTTCCCTAGATTTTTCAAAATTTCCAGATTTTCCAAAAACTCCCTAGATTTTTCAGAATTTCCTTAATTTCGCAAATTTTCCAAAAATTTTCAAGAATTTTCCAAAAAATTTCAGAAATTCTTTTCCAAAAATTTTCCGAAAATTTCCGAAAATTTTCCAAAAATTTCCGAAAATTTCCGAAAATTTTCCAAAAATTCCAAAATTTTCCAAAAATTGCCCAAATTTTTTAAGAAAATTTTCCGAAATTTTAAGAACCTAACCCAACCTAACCTAACCTAACCTAACCCAACCTAACCTTGTCCCCCTCCCTACCCCGATCCCTCCTCCTACCCCGCATCCCTGCCCCTACCTGTACAAATCTGAAAAATCTTTAAAAAATCGAAAAAATCGAAAAAATCGAAAAAACGGAAAATTTGAAAAATAGGAAAACCCAACCTAACCTAACCCAACCCAACCTAACCTAACCTAACCCAACCTAACCTAGCCCTCCCAATTTCATACCCCTGCACCCTGCCCCTCACTCGCACAAACCATCTGAAAAATCTTTAAAATCGAAAAAAATCGAAAAAATCGAAAAAACGGAAAAAATTTGAAAATAGGAAACCTAACCTAACCTAACCCAACCTAGCCCCCTCCCCCCTACCCCCCATCCTGCCCCTACTCCGTACAAATTGATCGGAAAATCTTTAAAAATCGGTAAAAATTCGAAAAAAATCGAAAACGGTAAAACAATAGAAAAATAGGAAAACCCAACCTAACCTAACCAACCTAACCTAACCTAACCCAACCTAACCTAACCTAACCTAACCCAACCTAACCCAACCTAACCTAACCCAACCTAACCTAACCTAACCTAACCTAACCTTTGCCCCCTCTCCCACCTGATCCTCCTCCAACCCCGCATCCCCTGCCCCTACTCCGTACAAATCCATCTGAAAATTTTTTAAATCGGAAAAATCGAAAAAAATCGAAAAAACGGAAAAATTTTGAAAAATAGGAAAACCTAACCTAACCTAGCCAAACCTAGCCCCCTCCCCCAACGCCCGCATCCTGCCCCTCACCTGCACAAATCCATCTGAAAAATCTTTAAAAAATCTTTAAAAATTCGTAAAAAATCGAAAAAAACGGAAAAAATTTGAAAAAATAGGAAAACCTAACCTAACTTAACCTAACCTAACCTAACCCAACCTAACCTAACCTAACCCAACCTAACCTAACCTAACCTAACCTCCTCCACCCCCACCCCGCACCTCCTGCCCCTACTGCGTACCAATCCATCGGAAAATCTTTAAAATCGGTAAAATTCGAAAAATCGAAAAACGGTAACAATAGAAAATAGGATAACCTAACCTAACCTAACCCAACCTAACCTAACCTAACCTAACCTAGCCCCCTCCACCCTACCCCTGCACCCCTGCCCCTACTGCGTACCAATCCATCGAAAAATCTTTAAAAATCGGTAAAAATTGAAAAAATCGAAAAACGGTAAAACAAAAAAATAGGATAACCTAACCTAACCTAACCTAACTTAACTTCTCCTCCCCACCCCCGATCCCTTCCTCCTACCCCGCATCCCCTGCCCCTACTCCGTACAAATTCATCTGAAAAATCTTTAAAAATCTTTTAAAATTCGAAAAATTCGAAAAACGAAAAAATTTGAAAACTAGGAAAACCTAACCCAAACCTAACCGAACCTAACCTAACCTAACCCAACCTAACCTAATCCTAACCCAACCTAACCTAACCCAACCCAACCTAACCTAACCCAACCCAACCCAACCTAACCTAACTCTGCCCCCTCCCACCCAGGCACCCCTGCCCCCTACTCCTACCAATCCATCGGAAAATCTTTAAAAAATCGGAAAAAATTCGAAAATCGAAATAAAGGGTAAAAAATAGAAAAAATAGGATAACCTAACCTAACCTTGCCCTCCCTCTACCCCGATCCTCCCTCCTACCCCCGCATCCATCCTGCCCCCTACTCCGTACAAATTCATCTGAAAAATCTTTAAAAAATCGGAAAAAATCGAAAAATCGAAAAACGGAAAAATTTGAAAAATAGGAAAACCTAACCTAACCTAACCCAACCTATCCCTCCCTACCCCCATCCCTGCCCCTACTGCGTACAATCCATCGGAAAAATTTTAAAAAATCGGTAAAAATTCGAAAAAAACGAAAAAAACGGAAAATTTTTGAAAAATAGGAAACCTAACCCAACCTAACCATAACCTAACCTAACCTAACCCAACCTAACCTAATCCTAACCTAGCCCCCTCCACCCCCTACCTCGCACCCCTGCCCCCTACTGCACCAATCCATCGGAAAAATCTTTAAAAATCGGTAAAAATTGAAAAAAAATCGAAAAAACGGTAAAACAATAGAAAAATAGGATAACCCAACCCAACCTAACCCCAACCTAACCCAACCTAACCTAACCCAACCCAACCTAACCTAACCCAACCCAACCCAACCTAACCCAACCTAACCTAACCTAACCTAACCTAACCTAACCTAGCTCTCCCTCCCACCCAGGCACACCCTGCCCCTACTCTACCAATCCATCGGAAAATCTTTAAAAATCGGAAAAATTCGAAAAAATCGAAAACGGTAAAAAACAGAAAATAGGATAACCTAACCTAACCTAACCTAACCTTGCCCTCCTCCCCTACCCCGATCCCTTCCTCCTACCCCCCGCATCCTGCCCTACTCCGTACAAATCCATCTGAAAAATCTTTAAAAATCGGAAAATTCGAAAAAATTCGAAAAACGGAAAAAATTTTGAAAAAAGGGAAAACCTAACCTAACCTAACCCAACCTAGCCCCCCCTCCCTCACTCCCCGCATCCCCCTTACTCCGTACAAATTCATCGGAAAAATCTTTAAAATCGGAAAATTCGAAAAATCGAAAAACGGAAAATTTGAAAAATAGAAACCTAACCTAACCTAACCCAACCTAACCTAACCCAACCTAACCTAACCTAACCTAACCTAACCTTAACCTAGCCCTCCAACCCCTACCCCGCACCCCTGCCCTCACTGCACCAATCCATCGAAAAATCTTTAAACTAAAAATCGAAAAAATCGAAAAAAGGAAAAATTTGAAAAATAGGAAAACCTAACATAACCTAACCAAACCTAACCTAACCTAACCCAACCTAACCTAACCCAACATAACCTAACCTAACCCCCTCTCCACCCCCTACCCCACCCAACCTCCCCTACCCCCACCCACCCCAAACATAACCTAACCTTACCGCCCCCCACCCACCTCCCCACCCCAAACCTACGCTAACCTAACCTGACTCACCCCCACACCAAACTAACCTAACCTAACCTTACCCGCCCCCCACCTCCCCCACCCCAACCCCAAACCTAACCTAACCTAACCTAACCTGAACCACTCCCGCCCACCCTCCCCAACCCCACCATCATTCGCACAAAATACAAGTAAATCAAGGTCGAACAAACCGAATCATCTGACCATCTACAATTGCATTACTGATGATACAGTTGGAATTCAATGCCTGGTAGAGTTGTGTTTGAACAAGGTAAGGTTTTGTTGTTTCGGGAGCTGAGCCGCATGAAATAAAATTACCGATACGTTTGAAGTTCGGCAACACCACAGAATATAATTTTGTGATTGTGGATGGTTTTGTCTGCTTCTCTTAACGGACTTATTTACTCGCATTGTTTTTTGTTGTTTTTTCCTTGGTTCGTTCTCAGTGTGAAATTCACGCTATTTTCATAGCCTTTACACAAATACTATCTATGATATATCAGTTGTTTTTAACCAATTAACTCTTCTCATAAACGTATAAGACCACAGATGACAAAGCTCGGCGGTAAACGCTGTAGCTGGTTTACGGTCAATTTTTATGATTTTGCATAAATAACATAAAGATTTTGCTCTTGGTGTTCGCTTGATTTGGGTTACTGTTTGGTGGGTTTTTTTGTCAAATGGGTTGATATTGATTTTACATTACCATTATAACAACGTTGATTCAGCTCCCAACGGCCGAAAGATTACAGTTTCTGTTCATTTACAGTAATTGGAGAGCCCCTGTGAAGCTGCCAGACACAAAAACTCAAAACAGAAATGAGGATGGGAACCTCAGTAGGTTCTGGTGCACATTGCTTGCTTGTGACAGATCTTGCGCGAGTGCTGTCGGAGGCTGTTTACACTAAAAGCACGAAAAATGTCGCAAGTACTGTCGTGCGAGTTACTGTCAGCTAAATGCGCTAAAGTTCTCGCAGATTTGTTGACATTGTCTGAATATTAGTAGTGTCGCAAGTTCTGGTTTTGGAATTTTCTTTCACCAGTCTGCAGTGAGCATGCCACGGTATAGAGCTGCACTACTTGTCTTGCACCATGCCAGTAAGGGTAAAAAAAGAAACAAGAATTATTGGGTTTGTTACGAGTTGGGGACTTAGAATATAGTTAAAAGTCTACCCAGATCCCAACAGGCAACAACAACAAAAAAAACAAAGACAATCGGACTATAAAAGGGTAGACAAAGGATGCGAGTTTTTGTTGTGTATAATAAAGTACCATAAATTCCTTAACAAAATATTCATCTTTCTATAATTTACCCTTAACCATACTTAACCTAAACATTAACAGTATATACATATTTATACAACATACAATAATTTGAAGCAAGGTGGAGGTGGGGGAGGCAATACACGATTACAAATACTTAAGTGCGGAGCTGAGATGGCTGACGAGTAAGGCTGAGTATTGTAGAAGACGGTAGGTAGTCACTGTGCAGTAGGTTTCCAGGATAGGTGATCCTGTGGTCACTTCCCAGAGTGAAGTGCTCTCTCATCGAACTGGAGCTGATGAAGAAGATTTGTAGGAGGTGACGCAACAACCAGGATATGGAGAAGGGAAACCCCGGAGTGGTAATTAAGACTAGTCATACTCGTGTTTCATCCCTAGATGACGTTGCTCGTGGTGCTGGGTAGGTAGATCAGGACAATAGATGGCGTGGTTCGTAGTGCTGGGTAGGTAGATCATGACAATTGGTGGCGTGGTTCGGAACAGGTTAAAAACTGGATTTTGAGAAGGGAAGAAAACGGTGCTTACAACAATTTAATCAATGAGCTCAGAATTGAAGATGCTCAACAGTTCAGAAATTTCATCCGTATGTCTGCTGTGAATCTCGAAGAACTTTTGTCCCTGGTTGGGCCAAAAATACAGAAGCAAGGTACTCGGTTCCGAAAGTCAATTTCACCTTGTGAACGTCTAGACTCTAGAGTAACTCTTCGCTTTCTTGCAACAGTAAAGTAAATTTATGTTTATTTTGATAACATAAAAGTTGTAATGAGAGATTGAATCAAACGATGGCAGGCGTATACCCAGGATTCTGGTATGGGGGGTTTCCCAGATTGTCTGAATGTAAATATATACAGAGCGAGCGCAGCGAGCCCATACAGCTGCGGGGGCTGTAAGGCCCCTAGAAAAATTTGAAATTTGATCAATTTCAGGGATTTTTTGAGGCCATATGCGACGGCTATTAGGTTATTTGAAAATATAATCAAGGGCTAATGTAGAATGGGGGTAAACATTCAATGTCATAACAGACACTTGAAAAGGAAAAAGTACAAGGCAAGTTCAACGTATAAATCATGTTTTATTTTTATTACACATCAAGAGTAACTTATCTATATGCTGTCACTACCACATTTTGAGTTCATTAACATTTTATTTTGTATTGTTTAAACAATCACTTCATTGCAGTTATTCATGATCATCTGCAATAATATCAACAAGTTTCATATTCCTTGGATTTTGCCGTGCAAAGATGTCAATGATGTCACTGACTTCCACTGAAATGTCTCTGTGGATGTGGAGGAGGCTGAGGCTAGACAGTTGTGCAGTCCCCATTGCTGATCTTATATTGGTCTTGATGCTCTTCAAGGCACTGAAGGACCTCTCAGCAGAGCAGGTGGTGACTGGCAGGGTGCAGAGGATGGTCAGCAAACACACTATACACGCACAGGATGTTGTGTTGTTGAGATTGTCGGACCGTAGTCCGACACGGGCTTTTGCCTGTAGGCGGCCCGTTTGGTGGTTCCGGCTGGAGCTCTTGGAGCAGCCAGACCGGATTTGGGATTGGGGATGAAGGTTGTCCTACCTGCAGATATGAAAGGATACTCCAGGTTAGCAAGTGTGAGCAGACCCTCAGTCAGTAAACGCTTACCACCAATCCCCACTCTTGGATGTGGTCAGTTTCGGAGTGGCGCGCCCTCGAAATGGGGTCTGCACTTGCTGGGAGAGGATACTTCCTAAGCTATCTGGGTGGTGGGTATCGTGTGATGACCCGGAGAAGGTGGTGAATGTGGTTTGTTTGGGCCTTTTGGGTTAGAGTGGCCGCTGGTGTTGAGTGTTCTTCTTGGCAGTTTCGAATTCTGTTTCGGAGACTTTGTGTGACTTTGCAATTGAGGAGATAGTGTTCCAGTAAGTTGGCCGCTGGCTCCTGACAGTAGGTGCATTCCCTGACAACATTTCCGATCGTCTGCCAGGTGCACTTGTACCCTAGTCGTAGTCGATGAAGGCTAACTTGGGTTTGTCTTGGTGTTTTCTTGTCCGCGAATGGTGGTTCCCCTTTTGTGGCCACCAGGTACCATTTGGCTGATTGGGAACCAGTGTTGAATGCGTCAAGGAAGCTCTTTTGGATGTGGAGCTTTGTAGCCTTTCTGAGGTGGTTCTTGATCTGTTGCACGCTTGCTGGAACTTCAATGTGTACGCTTCTAGAACGTGTGGCTGCCTTGGCTGCTTCGTCTGACATGTCATTTCCCCCGATCCCTACATGACTGGGAATGCAGTGTAAGACGACTGGACGATTTTGCCTTTGGAAGTCCTGTAGCTGTGAGAGGATCGAGGTTATGATGTGGACGTTGTCTCTTGGTTGACTGTGTTGCAGCGCCTGCATGGCCGTTTTCGAGTCCGTGTGAATTATGATGGACTTGTTGTGTTGTGTTGCAGCGTGTTGTAGGGCCTTTGAGATTGCTACCAACTCTGTTTGTAGGGTGGAGCAGTCATTAGAAAGTCTCCATAGGAGGGTCTGACCTTGGGTGTAGAAGGCCGCTCCGGATCTATGATGTTTTGGGTCCACCGAGCCGTCTGTGAAGTATGATGCTGCATCAGCCGGTGTCTCGGTGGCTATGGCTTCCTGAGTTATTCTTTTGAGGTCCTCCTTCTGGAGGTTGGCTTTGCTATCACCTGGTTCGGTGATTTTGAATGTGGCTGGTGGAGGGCTCCATGGTGGAGGAACTACATAACCATTATCTCGTATGTCTTGGTTTTTCTTGACGAGTGTTTCTGCTTGCAGGTGCCCGATGACCTCGCTTGCCTCGTGCGACCAGGTGGCCCCTCGCACTCTGTGGTCGAGGTGCAGGGAGGCACTGATTCGCGTTTTGGCAGCTGTGGGCTTATCTGATCTACAGATTTTGGCGAGGAGACAGGCTGTCACCTGCTTGACTCGTACTGCCAGGGGTGGTAGTTCAGTTTCCATAAGCAAATTGCAAATTCTGGTCCATGTGGGTGCTCCGAGCTTGGTCCTGAGAGCATTATTTTGGATAACTTCTAGCTTAGCTATCTGGTCTTCTCTCAGTCCAATGAGCACTGGAGCACTGTAATCTACCAGCGATCTGATGGCGGCCGTATAGTAGGCTTTGAGCACGTGTATGTTCGCTCCTGTGGTTGTGCTGGTGAGCGACCTCATTATGTTGTGTCTGCTCTTCGTCCTGTGCCTGAGATACTCGAGTTGCGGCTTGAAAGTGAGTTTCTGGTCGAACCAGATTCCAAGACACTGGTGGGTGTTGGTCCAGACTACCGGCGTGTTTTGTATGGAGAGCATCATGTCTGGTGTGTCTCACGAGCGTTTTCGGTTTATCGAGCATTAGTTTGCCCTCACCACTGGTGGTGTGAGTGACCCACACTCCAGCTGGAGAGCAGTTATAGCTTGATATTCCCGACATGGTTTGAGCTCTTTTCCTTCTTCTACTATTTTTCCTTTTTTTGCTCTGGCCTAGGGACCTGCACCCTCAAAAGTGTATTCGTCCTGCGGTCCCCCCTGTAACTGTCCACCTCCCTCCCAGGAGATTGTGAGCACGAAAGAGGGTTGGAGCAAGAACCCATCCCTCTGCCGAATATTTCCAGGAAAACAGTGATCGTGCGGGTCCACCTGGAAAGAGGGTAACAATCCTTACCCAATAGGCACACTTAGCTCACGTCTATAAGTGAGCAGTCACATACACTAGGAAGTAGGTTTCCCCAAACCACCCGGCCATCAAGTGCCTGTGGGGAGTGTTGAAATTCCTCTGCTACTTACTCAACCGGAATAGGTAGGCTCTGAACAACAGAAAAACCTCCAAAGAAGAAAACACCACTTAACCACCGGTTATGGAGTGCATAGGCCCTCCTAACTGCAACCCTCGCCTGAACCGCCAACCCGACGACCCGAACCACGACAGGCTCCGCACAGAAAAAGTGGACCAGCTATGGGCCCTCCACAAAGCCCTGAAAATCAAGAACAATGCCATCCACACCACTGGCACTGCCCCCAACAACTCCACCACCACTGCCACCGAAGACGACAGCTGGACGAAGGTTGAAAACAAAAAACGCCGACATGCCTTTTCGGGAAACGAAATCCGTCAAGCAGCCCAAAAGGCACCCATCACCACCACCAGCTCGCCCCCAACGACACTGCCAAAATTCGGGATCTCGAAAATGGACACAGGGAGTGAGGGATCAACCTTTTACAGTACAATGTCAGCAGAATATGAACTACCGGGTAAGCATATTAGCCTCCAGCCTAATTTAAACAAGGAGCTAGCCCACCCATGCACCAAGCACGAGGGGACACGTTGGGACATGATGCAATCTCTCTGAACTCCTGGAAATTTTTTCCCATGCCTGGAACAGAGGTTTGGAATGATTTTCTCAGAATTTTTCTGGAAAATATGCATGATTCATCTTTGGAAACTCATTTCCAGTCCCAGAATGGAGAGAGTTTTCCTTGGAAGGCTCAAAATCCATTCCAGCTAGTGGAGAGTTACGGGGACGCCTTGTTGTCATGGTCACATTGATTGCTAGTCTGTTTTAACTAATGATTCTTATTAAACTCCACGACCACAAAACATGAGTGGGTTAGCTATTCCTAAGAGAAGACATGTTTTTCCCCATCGATGTTTACAGTCATGATCCCTCCCAGTAAGTCCCGCCTTCGAACACAGTTGTCACTGTGTTGTTATACCATTCTCTCCTGAAAGGCTCAATCTTGAATTAGTCTGTGTAAATCAACTTTAGTAATTCGCCAGACCTTTGTCAACTGAGGGTCATCTTTGAATGAGTAACAGTTGAGTTGGTTTGTAATTCCTGTCATTGCGTGAGTAGCGATAGCTGGCAACTCAGGGGTATATATACCACGGGACCGGGAAGAGAGACGTCCCCCGTCACGTCATCTCCCGTCTGTCCCCAGGTATGTTCTGTGTTCCCTAGCCATTCAGTTTGATTTAGTCATTGTAGTGAATTATCAGTGTTCATGCATTAACAGTTGAATTGTCATTCACCCAGTAAGAAGTAATGTAAAGTAAATGTTGGCTGTAATTTCCAGGTGAGTGATTTGTTGTGATTGTGTTGTCATCATGCTTCCCAGTCCCTTGCCTCCGTCCCTCCCGTCACGTCATCTCCCGTCTGTCCCCAGATCCAATTTGTGGTTCTCGAATCACCCCACGACTGCCCCGGAGCCAGTAGATTCCCAGCAGGGAGCAATATATCGACGATGTCGTTGATTCAACATGATTGAGACGGCAGGTCCACCTCGTGGGCCGAGGGCGCCAAACCCGCCTCGTGTCGGAGTGTAACCGACCACAACAGCAGTCGTCAGTTGTTAAGAGGCGCCAATGTTATGCCCTGGGACATGCCTTGGAGTTATGGTCCACAGTGGTGTTGTATGTGTTTGTTAATACAGTCATTACCCCATGTTGGGTAGTGGACCCATGTATTTGTTGGTATCAGTATTAACGTGTTGTGTGTGAGTGCATCTCCTATGCACTACCAACACCCTGTGGAGTATCTTAAGTAAGGTTGTCTTAACTGGATGTAATGAGAAGTACCTAGTAATGGGTGAGAAGTAAAGTTGTCCACTTGGGACTATGAGTAAAGTTTTGTAACTGTACTATAATGCCACGTACCACCAGTAGGTGTGAGAAGTAAAGTAATCTGCAAGGAGTTGCCATGTAGCAATGTATTGTGAGTAGGGCCAAGGAACTGGTCCTCCTAGGTAATGTAATGTGACACCAGTAAGGTTGTGTGCAGTAAGAGTGTAATATCTGAGTCATTGCTGTTGAGTAAAAATAAGAAAATAAGTAAAGAAGAAATACTGAGTCTGCAATAAGCCCAGGAGTTGAGCCTGGTAGTTATATATTATTAATATCTCTTTTTCCCTTTGATTTCATATTAATAAACTTGTTCTTAGAGTATTTTAGGAGTATTCATTTTCCCCGTAGTAGTTACCTTTATTTCCGTCCAAGTGACCCTGATGTTAGAATTACAATACCCATGTGCCTTAGACCCTCGACATAATACCAAAAAGAATTAAGGTTATGCAGTAACCATTGAAGTAAGTAGAAAGAACAATATAAGAACTAAGATAAGAGAAGTAAGAGTAAAACATAAGGCAGAGTATGAGTAGAGAGAAACTGCCGCCGTTACATTGGTGACAGCTTGTTTGGTTGTTGTAACCCCCCTCGCCCTTACAGTGTAACGGGTAGAATAATATTTTTCCTACTAAATATTGCATTGTCGGCCTCTCCTCCGCAGGATGAGAAGTCAAGACCTTGCCGCTCAAATGCCTCTTGTTGCTGGAGCAAGGAGGCTGATTGACCACCTTTCTGTGAAACATTGGCAAATGCCCTGGCAAACACATTCGCTACCTCTTGACTAATGTCACACCACCATCTATTGTCATGACATGGGGTGCGCTGGGAGAGTGCTTCCCAGCAATCCTTCTCACTCTTCCACACTTGTGACATGAAGTGCAAGTGTTTATTGTATTCAGAAACTCTGCCCAAGACTTAAGTCATGCCTCCTTTAATATTTTATAAGCATGAGCCCTTTCTCGCTTGAATTCCAGAAAATAATATATCGAAAAGGATGATGCCTGTAATGACACCAGGCCCTCTTTCTGGCCACTATGGCCACTCTGCACTCTTTAGACCACCTTTAAAAAAAACAGAAGTCTTGGGGATGGTTTGTTCACCAGCATAAAGGAGTGTCAAGGTAAAGTATTCCATTGCTGCACCTGTTGTCTGGAATTATTCCACCTCTCTACCTCAGCTAGGAGTTTGAAATGGCCCCAGTCAGCCCTGTCTAGACACCAGCAAGGAAGATGGTTAGGGCCCATCACATCAGGTGTGCAAAGGATGACTGGGAAGTGATCACTCCCACATAGATCATCCCAGATTTACCACAAAAAATCAATGCCTACTGCTGCAGAGCACAAGGAGAGGCCTAAGATGGAGTGGGTTCTTGTCTGCACAAGGAAATGGTTTGGGGCACCGGTGTTCATGATGTGGAGATCCAGATTCTTTACCACAAACTCGAACATGGCTCCTCGTGGATTAGTCACATTGTCTCCCCACAATCTACTCCTTCCATTCAGATTCCACAAATTTACATTTAATATTTGTTTAATTTAAATTTCTAGCAGTCCATGGTGCTTTAAAGACACAGGAGGTGTATAATTAGTGGGTCAGAGGTGTATTCTTGACTTATTATTACCTGACCTCGGTTGGTCCAGCAAAACGGATAATCTGGCAAAGCTTTGGAACCAAGGGTGCCAGAAAATCAGTGGCAGACCTGTGTAACTATTTTTTTCTTCTAAATACTACAGTGTGTACACTATATAATGGAAAAGATTCATATTGCAATCACATGAAATAACAAAGGTATAAAGTGATGTATAAACATTTTCATTAAGCATAAACAAAAAATGTGTGTTTTACTTGCGCTTACATATATAATTTTTTTTGTGATTCCAGTCAACCCTCACTTTACGCGGTTAATTCAACCCACAGGGTACCGCGGAAAGTGAGAAACGCGTAAAGTGAACAACATAACATATGGGATTAATTGAAATAGAGACCAGCTGACCCCCAAACTCCACTTTTTCCGACACAATACCTATGTTCTAGTAAAAATAACATCTTAATTTTTTGATGGTACATGCACACAATTAATATTTAAGGGAAATAGAGAAATACAGTCACCAAGTTAATGTCCATTCAAATAATGGACTCAACTCCCTCCCCCTCTTCTCACACTACACTCGCTGGCTCTTCCCTCTCTTGAGAAATTTTATGGGGAAAACCACTAGATTTTAAGGTATAGTAATAAATAATACCTCAAACTAAAGTTAGGATAATATAATTGACATTGCTGGATTCCTTGTAAGACCAGGAATATTTTGAATATAAATGTCATATATTTTGCACAAACGATAACATATTTACTCAGAGTAAACAAAATACTTACATTAGATCTAAAATTTGTATGTCTAATACAAAATCTATGATGTTTATATTCAAAATGATCATCAAATTGTAAGAATTCCAGCAATGTAAATTATATTCTGGCCGGGTAATTTGTATGAATTTTATGAGCTAAAACAAATATCTTCAGTTAATAAAAAAAAAAAATATTCTTCATGACACTATCTGTCAATCAAAGTACCCCACCTTACCTCCCCCCCTCTTCCAACCGAGCCAGATGGTTGGTCGGTCCCAACCCTCCCCCCCACCCCCCACCTTCCCTCCCTACCATAGAAATGTTGGGTGAAAAAACTAGATTTTAACTTTTAGAAATAAATAATACCTCAGACTAAAGTTAGGATAATATAATTGACATTGCTGGATTCCTTGCAAGACCAGGAATATTTTGAATATACACTTCATATATTTTGCACAAAAAATAGCATATTTGCTCTGAGTAAACAAAATACTTGCATTAGATCTAAAATTTGTATGTCTAATGCAAAATCTATGATGCTTATATTCAAAATGATCATCAAATTGTAAGAATTCCAGCAATGTAAATTATATTCTGGCCGGATAATTTGTATGAATTTTATGAGCTAAATAAAAAATTATTCTTCACCCGCGTAAGGGGTACACGCACCGCGGAATGTGAGCATCCCGGGTTCTGGCAGGGTACCTGGCAGGGTACTGGGTAAACGTGGAAACGCGGAATGTGGGACAGCGTAAAGTGAGGGTTGGCTGTACTCATATAAAACTGTTTGCAGATTATTTATTCACAATGCTAATGCAACAAACCCCACCTTTTTATCTAAAAAATCAAGCTTGCTATGACTCTTTACGTATAATTATCACTCGTGAGATTCAGTCAAGTGCAGTGAGGCGAGTGACTGACCAGACCCCCAAGCATCTTGCCGGAGAGCACCTCCCTAAACCCAAGTGTGTTAACTGTCACGGTTTACCCTCCCTGACATGGGTAACCACCTCAACCTAACATAGCCTAAGCACTTAAGATACCCATTGTGCTATTGTGTGCTCAACACTAACCACTCCCATTGTGCTAGTGTGTGCCCAACACTAACCATTTTGGTTTATAAAATGCTGAAATATTAAAATTTATGATTTAGGGAGGTGATATCTGAATTTTGAGAATTCACTTTGTAATGTAATTACGGTAAATAAATTGGTGTAACAGACACAATAAATAAGACTAAAAGTTTATTCAGTAATGACATGTGGAAGAGAACTTCTCAGCACTTGGTAGATCACAGATTTAGTAAGGAACAAATTTAGAGAACAAGGAAATAAGGTAACACATCATCTTGAGAAACAATTTGATTCCGGAATGTAATAGGCAGACTTTAAAGAAGAAAATAAAGAAGTTAAGTAATTTTAAGACCTATTCATCAACTACCTGTTTGTAAGTGGACACATCCACTTACAAATCATTCAGTCCTCTTGATCTTTCACTTTGTTGAGTCTAACCTTGGCTTTCTAAAACCACTTTCCAGGTATATTTTCAATTATCAATTTGAGTTTGAAGTGAAAAGATGAAGTTATTTTATGACATCTTGCATGTACCTTCTTCCATGAAAACATATTCTGAGTACAATTTACTGTTTAACTTTCTAACTAGGTTATGCGACTACCACATAAATGAAATGTTGTACAAGCAAGAATACGTGATTTGACCCCTATGCACTATTCCCCGCATTTTCAATAGGAGCGACTGTTGACAGATTGCACATATATTCTACACGCTATGGTCTACTCATAGTTCTAATTGGCATCTGTAAACAATGGCTCTTGATTATACTTTAACACTAGTGCATAAAGGTAATCAAATCAAATTAACTAAATATTACCTATCTTTACCAGCATATTTATCATAAGATAGAGATATCTACTTGCTCAAGCTTCTTGTGCAATTTCATGTGCATACCCAACATGGATGTGACTATGGGAAGCCCAGACACTGTGCATGAAAGATATTTTCACACAGAACACTTCTCAATACTTGTCATTTTTTTAAACACACTCAAACTCAGAATGAAGAAATACGTTAAACATTTTGATACTTTGCCTGATATCCTTTAAACCATTGGAATTCAAACCAATTGTAAAAATAACATGTAGTACGGTATTTGGGCGGCCCAGAGTCAAACCCTGAAACTGCACCAGGACGAGCAATACATTAATGACTCTCCTTCATGACATGACTACTCGGATGCTAGTCTCATGCCTGGCACATAGGGGGGAGACATCGTACAACGCCACCAAGCAGTTCAGGCTAGCATATCGTGCTGGTATCAAATAACACTATATATTCCTAAATAACTTCATCTTTTAGTACTAAACTTTGACCTATTTAAAGTTCATAGGTATATTCCATAACAGAGCAAGTATACCTTATTAATATAGCCTATCATCCAGAAAAAAATTCCTAGCTTTCCATCAGTCTCTCACAGCTCACTCTGTGTTACCTTCAACATACAAGTCAATACTTTTAACTGCCTCACATGAGCAGATCTTAGGAAACCAATAGTGTTGATGAAACAAGAAGCTACAATGACTACAATACTGATATGTCCAAACTGCACATACCTATCTACGGATGCCATACAAGAAAAGTAACTGTGGGAAAACAACAATATTAAAGTACACTTAATTGATTGAAATTTAAATAGATATATTATCCTTAAAAAAAATTATTTTTATATATATATATTTATATAGCATATGATTGAAGCACAGTGGGACACTAAGCTTATCAGGGGACTTTACTGTATGCAGGTTATGGGTATTTAAATACTAAAGATTAAAGGGGTTTCAAAAAACCTACACATGAATTACACAGACACATTAAATATCTTATATTTGACTGGAATGACTTAGGTTGGCAACCATGTCTACATCTGTTCACTGTCCAAAAGTTGTTCACAGTGGAAGACCAGCAGCAGAGCAGTCTTGGTTTTCTTCATCTTTCAGACCATAAAACTTTACTGTATGTTTTAATACAGCATTCTGACAACTCACATGTATCAGTCAGATTCCGCAGCTGTTTCTTGTTTTGTATGGAGGCTTGACAAACTTGAGATGGAATTACTAAAACTGACTAGAGATGAAAATCATCCTCTCATCCCTCTATGTTGATTCATATAAAACACAAGAAAAAATTCAATAATGTGTCAAGAGATGATAAGTTTATGTAAGAAGAGATCATCCACTCTGAAGGTTGCCAAGCTCAGCCAGAGGATGGGTTTCCATGATCCTTGGCCGAGGTACAGCCTCAATCATACGGTTGTCTCCAAGTCCTCATGAACCATGGTCTGAAACTGCTCCTGGCCTGAAAAAAATATTTGTCTAGTTACATCACCATTTAAAAAAAGCTAATCAAAGACTATTCTTTAGCAATAGTGAAAGCTTGTATATTTAAAGCAGGCACAAAAGCAACACATTAATATACAATTGCAATAAATGCATTTGGCATGATTTAAGAAAGTAACAAATGCAGATCATGACATAAGCACTAAAGCCCATTTCTATTTTTGAAAGCTTTTTGCCAGACATTATAAGTGATTACCTAAAATGAACATATTTCTAAGGAAAATAATCATGCATGTAGGAAATATCACAACAGATTGAAAATAATGCTAGTATTTTGACATGAACACATGCATTTAAGGAAAAGAAAGAAAGAAGATAAACTGTGTCGTTATGAAGCTCTGAGTATGATCATGACAACTTTAACACTTGAAGGGAATTAATGAAAACTTGAACTTAAGGATCTACTTTAACTTCTAATTTCTTTAGTGTTTTCATGTATAATAACTGTAAAAACATTAAAATCTATAAAGTATGGACAAGATAGATCTAAAATGCTTAAAGGAAAAAAGGGCAACTTTAGCGTTGTTCATACGTACAGAACAGAGCCAGAGCAGAATCCTTGGCATAGAGCGTGCAAGAAACAGCGAGGTGATGTGTAATCCACTCTGTTGGCACACTATCTACACAATACTGTCATATGTTTTGGATAGGTATTTCATTCAAGGGGAAGTTGATTTAAATTTATAAATATCATGACTGCAAAAATACTGCTGGAAATAAGTGATTGCCATCCAAAACATTATCTTGCATAAAAAATTCCTGTACCGTGATCAGATATCAGTTGACCTTCAATACACCTTCACTGAGAATAATAAAGAGTATTGAGGTAAAGCAACAATCAGCTCAGCCCAATATAATTCTCACCTAAAGGCCCTCATCACCTGTCACGGCACATTTTCCATCAGTATGTAGCCTTTCACCCTTGGTAGGCTACTTTGATAGAAATTAAATATTCATCAATGGCAAATACAAGAACCTTCTTTCTAATGCCACCAAAACTATTAATTACAAAAAGATTAATATATACTTTTTATACAAACAACTTTTAATCACTGGGTGGGTGTGCATGAGTTCACTTTTTTATGGCTACAAGATTTACCTCTACATAATTAATTACTTTATGTGTAACTAAATTGGCAAAGCAGTGGTGCAAAATGTGATTCATTGACAATATATCTAAACTGCATCGCTACATTCTTACATAAACAAGAACCTGGGACCTGCCATAACAGGAGCCACCCACCGTTACCTAAGGAAGTATATTTTTTTGTTCGCAGTTTAGTCAACGTAATTGAGATTACTATTGTTGGGTTGAGAGAATTTCTCTTGGCCTGAAAAAGCAATAAAGAATGGAAACCACAAAAAAATGTAAAAAAAAAAAATTATTCAAATACTGTATACTGAAGACTAAGAAGACAACATGGAAGTCCACTTTCCTGTCAAATCAACATATGAAAAGAAGTATGGGTTAAACTTTTGTGTTCATAATAAAATCAAAATCTTAATCACAAGTCAAAGTGAGAAGTATTCTTCCCTTCTGTCATCACTTCCTATTATATAACACCAAAAATCTAATGTTATAATTACACATCTAACAAAATGGGTAAAATTCAAGAAATTCTGAGAGCCCCGTCTCATAAAGGCTATCACCCTGTTACTTTTAAGAATATTATTTAATTCATATTCTTATGTTAGTTGCATTTATCAGAAGGCTAAGTTGGCATTCCAATAGTACTCAGGCAGGGTTATAAAACAAGCATGCACATCTGTTTTCACGGGATATCAAATTAACCTTTGGTAAAGGGTTACCCAAATTACCAATAACTTAAACGCTCCATTCACACCAATTTTTCTACTCTGATAAATGATCTCCATCAAGTAACATAAGATTTGGGGGCACTTATGGAAGACAACACTCAACAGTTTGCCTAAAAGCAGTATTTATAAACTAAGAAAGGCCTCTTGTCCTTAACAAAAATGGTCCAAGCTCGTGTGGTTCAAAGGACTCCCTCCACGAGGACGGTGCACGTGACTGAGGCTGTGGCCAGAAGTCAGGAGAAACTCAAGTCAACTTACAACACACTTCCTACCAAAATTTGTGTTTTCTGCCCCTTTGTACAGCATAGCAAAAATGCTTTCTAGAGCAACAACTACTGTACATTATAGCATAGGCTTTCAAGTTAAGGGAAAGGTAGTATGGTATGATGTGAGTTTAGTCAGCTTCCTGAATACCATTCATGTGCAACATGAGCCTTATATTGCCTTGTAAAGGCCTTATAGCCTTGGTAAAAATCTGAAAATTTAGTGAGGGACAAAAGAACTACCTCACACAGTGCAATAAAATAAAATATGTGTACTGTACTATATTAATCTTTCTACTCTTAGCCTTTTAGCGAGTGCGTGGTGACGTGCACCCCTGAGCGAGTGGGAATAAGATGTGTGGCAAGGAAGAGATGACTGATCTTCTCCCTCTGGCATGGATGCACCAAGACCCATAAGCTGGCACTTACTCTCCAGATAGGCAGCCAACTCCTGGTCATCTGCACGTTGGGCCAGAGCCCTGGGAGTGTTGCCCAGTAGGTCCCTGATGGTGAGGGAGGCACCTGCTGCTACCAGCATACAACAAACTGTTCGTCGTCGGTTGTACGCAGCCTGGTGAAGTGCTGTCTGGCCCCTGGAAATTCATGGCAATATTAACAAGTCTCTAAAATATTTCAGTATTCCGTGAGATATTTATCATTTACACTAAAATAATCTGTAAACACACCAAAACTATTAAAAACATTTTATTCAATAAAACCTGGTTATTATGCAAGTAATCCTTGTTTATTACAATGGTTCTGTTCCTGAAAACCCTTAAGATTGGCAAAATTATATATATATATATATATATATATATATATATATATATATATATATATATACAGTGGCGGCTCTTGCATAGGGCTGCAGAGCTGCAGTCCCCCCAGACACTCACTGCCAGGCGTATGATTCCTTTAGAGAGACAGCTGAATAATACACCACCAACAAATATATCATTTTATATGTTATTTAATTATTTTCAATACGTTGCTAAGTGAATTTTCATTAAAATCAGACCAAAATTTAAGTTACTTTCATAGTTGCTGTCAATGCTGTACGATTCATGTCTGTTATTAATTGGCGCCGCCGCCGCACCACTTCTGGAGACAATGAGCTGCACTTGAAGCAGCTCAGTCTCGTACAACGTGTTTACATTGCGTGTGGACGGTGTGGTTAAATCGTGCTTTCTTTAATTACCCTTTGACGATGGAAAATCGAGTGAAGTATTTGCAAAACATCAACTTTTCCCAGCTGACATTAAATGAAAAGACTGAAATCAAAGCAAGAGGAAGACCTACACCAGTTTTATCCATTCAACAGAACAGTACAAGAGAATTAAAACTTTTTTGCGCAGTACCATGGTGAATGACAGACTGTCTGCTTTAGCAGTGATATCCATTGAAAATAAAATGATAACAGAAATAAAGGATTTTAATGAAATATTAATAAACAATTTTGCTACATCGAAGAGCAGACACACCGACTTTATTTTCAATTAATACTGGTCCATCACCACCTCGGCCATCCCTTCTACCACCAACACTACTACCATGCCCTGGGAATTCGTGGACATCAACTACAACTCATACCTGAGGTAGGTCAAATTTGTGTATCCTACTGTTGTGTGAGACTTGCAGTCCCTCCATTTTATTTTTCACGAGCCGCCATCAGATATGTATGTATATATATATATATATATATATATATATATATATATATATATATATATATATATATATATATATATATATATATATATATATATATATATATATATATATATATATATATATATATATATATATGGTTGATAAAATCACGCTGGAAAAGGGAAACAACGCTTCCGCAGGATTTTATCAAGATTTACCTTTATCCACATTTTCATTGTGGATCTACATGAAATATATATATATATATATATATATATATATATATATATATATATATATATATATATATATATATATATATATATATATATATATATATACAGTTGTACCCCACTTAACACGGTCAATAGAACCCAGAGGGTCCCGTGTTAAGTGAAATCCGCGTTAAGTGAACAACAGAACATATGGGATTAATTCCAATAGAAACCAGGCCCGACCCCCAAACTCCACTTTTTGAAGACACATAACTATGTTGTAGTAAAAATAACATCTTAATTTTATGATGGTACATGCACACAATTAATACTTAAGAGAAATAGAGAAATACAGTCGCCAAGTTAATGTCCATTCAAATAATGGACTCAACTCCCTCCCCCTCTTCTCACACTACACTGCTGGCTCTTCCCTCTGAGAAATTTTTTGGGGAAAACCACTAAATTTTAATAAATAATACCTCAAACTAAAGTTAGGATAATACAATTGACATTGCTGGATTCCTTGTAAGACCAGGAATATTTTGAATATAAATGTCATATATTTTGCACAAAAGATAACATATTTACTCAGAAAAAACATTTTATCTAAAATTTGTATGTCTAATGCAAAATATATGATGTTTATATTCAAAATGATCACCAAATTATAAGAATTCCAGCAATGTAAATTATATTCTGGCCGGGTAATTTGTATGAATTTTATGAGCTAAAACAAATATCTTCAGTTAATAAAAAAAAAAAATATTCTTCACAACACTATCTGTCAATCAAAGTACCCCACCTTGCCTCCCCCCTCTTCCAACCGCGTGGTCAGTCCCAACCCTCCCCCCCACCCCCCACAAATCCTCCCTTCAAGAGAAAGGGTGGGTGAATAAAATAAATTTTAACATTTTGTATTAAATAATACCTCAGATTAAAGTTAGGATAATATAATTGACATTGCTGGATTCCTTGTAAGACCAGGAATATTTTGAATATAAATGTCATATATTTTGCACAAAAGATAACATATTTACTCAGAGAAAACATTTTATCTAAAATCTGTATGTCTAATGCAAAATACATGATGTTTATATTCAAAATGAGCATCAAATTATAAGAATTCCAGCAATGAAAAATATATTCTGGCCGGGTAATTTGTATGAATTTTATGAGCTAAAACAAATATCTTCAGTTAATAAAAAAAAAAAATATTCTTCACAGGGTAACAGATGGTCGGTCGGTCCCTCCCTCCCCCCCACCCCCCACCAACCGTCCCAAGGAGATGTGTGGGAAAACCAGAATATTTTAACTTTTTAGTAATAAATAATACCTCAAACCAAAGTTAGGATAATATAATTGACATTGCTGGATTCCTTGTAGGACCAGGAATATTTTGAATATAAATGTCATATATTTTGCACAAAAGATAACATATTTACTCAGAGAAAACATTTTATCTAAAATTTGTATGTCTAATGCAAAATATATGATGTTTATATTCAAAATGATCACCAAATTATAAGAATTCCAGCAATGTAAATTATATTCTGGCCGGGTAATTTGTATGAATTTTATGAGCTAAAACAGGCAGTCAAGCAGGGTGGCGGTGGGGCAAATCTAAAAATAGCGTCTCAAGCGGGACACTCACCGCATATGTTGAAAAATCCGTGTTAAGTGAAAGTTCAGCTCTGGCGAGGCACCAGCATTATATGAAAAACGTTAAGTGATTAGGCGGGTAATATATATATATATATATATATATATATATATATATATATATATATATATATATATATATATATATATAAATATATATATATATATATAAAAATATATATATATATATATAAATATATATATATATATATATATATATATATATATATATATATATATATATATATATATATATATATATATATATATATATATATATATATATATATATATATATATATATATATATATATATATATATATATATATATATATATATATATATATATATATAGGTCGACCCAAGTGTTTGAGGGTATTGGAACAACAAAACCTTCAGTAAAAACATTCTACGTCCTATAAACTGAGGCTCGCCGTGCCTAAAACAGTGAGTGCCGAAGGCAAATTGTTTACCATTTATTATTACGACACTTTACACTGAAACGCGGGTAGTTTCAACAAAAATATTGTATATTTCCATTCAAGTATTTATTCAAGTCAATTAGGAGGGAATATTATTGTAATACAACAGTTTTTAACTGAAAACCATTCGAAAAGTGATTATGGTAACATCTTTTGAACGAAAGAAAGAGAAAGTCATTGCTTTCGTCACGATTTTATCCCACTTTCCACTGTAATACGTACGTCATTTCAGCAAATATATTACATTTCCGTGAATGTATTATATCAAGCACAGTATGAATAGAATATCACTAATATAACAGTATTTTAACCAAAAACTATTATAAAAAACGAGTAACATATCTTGAACATCGGAAGGTTAGGTAGGAGAGTGGCGCGGTCCTTCGCAGCCTTGAACCCGGGGGCCTGCTTCTCAGATTTGGAAATGTAGGTTCTGGTTGGCATTTTCTTCCAAAACAAACCTGATTCGTCAGCATTGAAGACCTGCTCTGGAAGATATCCTTTTTCCTCAATTAATTTCCCGAATTCGTCTAGGAACACCCATGCACCTACTTCGTCTGCCAATGTCGATTCACCAGTGATTCTAATGTTTTTCAAGTTGAAACGCTTCCTGAAACTGTTAAGCCAACCTGCACTGACTTTAAAATTCTTCTTAGAGCTGGTGCTGACCATGTTGAAAACTGTTTATTCTCTTTACATTTTTGACCTTATGATAATTATTTTATTTTGTTTTTGTTTGCACATTCTGTATGAACAATTGTGTGTGCAGGCAACAGAGCAAAAGAAAATTATTAAAATTATGCATATCTACCCAAAATTATGAGTTGAACAATAACATAGTTCACAACTCAGACTCACCTGCTCTGCGCATTACTGGATGGCAAGTCGACCAGTCGGTTACTCCGCGACACAATTACATGCCATCTCCACAGATATTATTTATTTATTTTTATCCGTGTTTAGGATATTATTTCTCGTTTCTGTTTGCTTTTTGATCATTTCATTTAGCGATCTGTTTTTTCAGGAATACATCCCAATCGCTAAATTGCGGATACCTGTACCAGTTATCGGCAAAATTTCTTAAGACAATTCAGATATTTGCATATATTTGCACAATATCAAACTTTTTATGGTGTGATGGAAAATGGGGTACCATTAGTTTTTGATCATAGACATGAGGTGCCTACCTGTAATTGACATTTTGAAGGGAAACATCACATACTGTATATACTGTAAGCCTTTGGAAGACAGGAATTGCAACTTCCGGATAATTCGGACTCTTTCTGGACAAGAAACATTTGATCGAACCCTTAAATATTTGCCGTTTGAAATTCTCACTGGGTGCGGTCATTTTAAATTACCACCAGCGAGCAATCCCTTGATTTCTTTCCTTTTCTTGGACCCATGAGTGAGCAGTTTGTTCCCCCACTTTTAGAATGGACTCGTCCACAATGCTGCACTGTACAGTAATTGGTTAGGTTTAGGTTCAATACTGTACACAGAAAAATGGTAAGATTTTTGGTAAAATAATCTCCCGGGAAGAGATCAGAAGACAAGCGCATATTGCATCATCCACCTGTCACATGCACACACACCCAACGTAGTCCATCTCAGTCTTCATTATTTTGAAGTCAAATTACAAATAATGTATCATATTTGTTCCTATCATTTAATATTTTATATTATCAATGATGAAACATACACCATAAGATGCTTATCATACAAGAATATAATAATGAATAAATAAAAACAAACGCGAGAGCGGCAACAAATCATCCCACCCCCAATCCCCCTCCTTTAAAGAGGGAAGGGGTGAGTGGTCAGGACAGTCATGGAAGAGATTACCTTGCGATTCGGTTTGTCCCCCTATTTTTAAGTAAAATTAAATATCATATTTCTTTTATTATTTAATACTGTATGTTATATTATTTATTAATGAAAAACACACAATAAGAGACTGGTCATAAGAGAAAAATATTATGAATAAATAAAAATAAACTGGCGAACATAGCAAGGACTAGTCCCCCCACCACCTCCAACACGTTTACAGTATATTCAGTGTCATCTCAGACCTATTAGCTCTCGTTAAGCCTATATCAAATCTGATTAGATCACTGAACAATGTCCCCATTAAAGCCAATACATTATATATTTTAATAAATTATGTAAAATACAGTGGTCCCTCGGTTAACGAACGCCTCGGTTCGAAATTTCGGTTAACGAACTGCCTCCCATAAGATTCTTAAATTCGGTTAACGAACAAAAATTCGGTTAACGAATTTCTTACGAACCAACCTCAACATGTTTTCGCTTGCACTGGCCGGTCAACAAGCTTTAGTATTAGTCCGCCAATACATTAATCAGTTCTAGGGCTTAAATTCCTTACTATTTTCGTAAATATCAAGAAGTTTATACTATTCAATAATTTTAAAAGTTTAATATTAACTTTTTTAGTCATTTCAACAATTATTGAACATAATTGAAGGTAAAGAAACTAATTTCTGGCGTGCCATACAGCCTGTTAACACACCAGACAGGTGTTAGTCTCTCTCTGTTTTCAGTGGAGGTAACATCTTGCTTGAGACTCTCTTCAACTAAACGCTTTTTTTCTGTGTTTCCAAGCAAATTATTGGTCATTTTGAAATATATTTTACATATTGACAATATATAATGCAGTGCAGTGTTGATTTAAAGAAAATAATCTTGAAATACACCAAGAGAACTAAAATTTTATGGGTGAAATGGTGCCATGGGGTGACTTCTCTTCCACCCCAATGCCTTCTCTTCTTCCTTCTCCTCCACCTCCCACTTCAAATGCACATCATCATCATCATCCAGGAGCCTTCTACATACACACCTCAAAGTAAGTGAACTTTTCTACCATTTTTGTTGAATTTAGGCAATTTTCGGTGAGCTGGAACCAATTACCCAAAAACCCATTGAAACAATGGTTTCGGTTAACGAATTTTTCGGTTAACGAACAACCTGCTCGAACGGATTGTGTTCGTTAACCGAGGGACCACTGTATTGAATTTTATCTTTTTTAATGGGAATTAGCCCACTGGGGCACAGGTCACCACCCCACATCAGGACCACAGGAGGGGGGAGGGGATTGCATCATAAAATAAATACAGAAATGGAAAAAGAAAACAGATCAAGAAACAATATATACTGTACTGTATATGTTCTGTTTTATAAGCAAGAGAGACAAATGAATCCCAGCAATTGTGTGTAAATGAGGCCAAAAGTCAGTCAAATCAGTAACCTGGAATGTGTTCAAAATTTTTGTGATGCCATATGGCAGCAGGGTTTACCATTAGACAACACACTATGATTCCAATATCTTCCCAGGCGGCAGTAACTCCCTGTTTTTGATACCAGCCTACTACTTACTACTGTACTATTATATATGAAGGAAAATGTAAATGGAAACACATATGACATTTATTGCACCTTAAAATACAAATTTAAGGGTCATCAGGGGCTAATTACTGGCTGCTCAGTTGCACAGTGGCCCCCAGAACCCCCACTTGGTAAAAGTCTGGACAATTGGTAAGTCTGAACCCCCCTTTCCCCAATATTGTCTGGACTTTCAAAGGTTTATTGTACTATATGTTTTATAGTGATTGTTAGGGACTGTTGAAGATAATCATTCACCACACAGACATGGTCTTCCTCAGCATAAGCAGCATTTCAGAAGGGGATAAGCTTAACAAAATGGCAGAAATTAGAGATTTTGTGCTAAATGTAGTCCTAATACAGTACTGTACAGTATACAGTGCTGTACTTATAAGCAAATCTATGTGCTGAAAATTGACATTTTTACATCGATGATACAACATAAAATATACAAGACTTACTTATCTGTATCCACCATGTCAAGGATGGAAGGCGGGGCAGATGCAATTAGATAACGCACAATGTCTTTGTGCCCATGGCGTGCACCATAGTGAAGGGCAGTCTGTCCATGCGCATCAATTGAGAGTAGTGAAAACCCTTGTGAGTGGAGATCCTTTAGCTGATGGAGAAAGAAATTGATGATTAATTTTCATCTAAAAAATCTGTCCTTTCTGTTGATGTCATTTATAGCTTAAATTTCGTCTAAAACAGAGCAGAAAGGTTCAGTGAATATCCTTTCTAAAACTTTTAGTTTATATATACAGTATAATGCATACATTTTCTGTTCACCCATTGTCATTCATTCATATTCTGTAAAAGATGTGTTTTGATAAGTTTATATACCAAAAATTATGAGTTAAAAATTTACCATAACACAACTCCTACTGCAGCCTGTTAGGGAAAGCATTAGGTGGATGTGGTCGCCCCAGCTGACTGCCAGGGCTCGCGTTTTGAATTTTTGCTGAGACCCAAATTCATATAAACGGAGAAAGCTTTTGTAACACGATATAGTGGTGTTAATTTATGAAATTTGTATAAGCAAATATTTGTATCACAAACGTTTGTATCTCCAGGGATACCTGTACCTATGAGTAGCTACTCAAAAAGTTTTTGCGTATACAAATAACTTGTCCAGGTTAAGTATTCATAGTGCTGCTTATGAACCCAAAATTCCCTTAATGTCTTTTAAAATTTCTTAAGGCATATTTGACACCTGTGTCAGTAGACCACCTTCAAACCTCTTGGCACTAGACTTCAAATAGAACTACAGTACTTAGATACTGATAAAGCTGAAAATTGTAATGTGAAAGCTGACTTACCATCTTTAGATCCCCTTGCTTGGCAGCCTTTATGATCCCATCTGAGTTCTTCTCAAGAAGGTGGCTGAGGAAGAAGGACACAGAGAGGTCACAGGAGGAGCAAGATTAGTTTAAGGATACTTTGATATTCAACAAAAATATGCATCAACATTGATATTATCAGTCAAGACAGTAAACGTTTTACAAACAAACAGAAATATGCCACGATCTAATTTACACTCGGTGTGATCATATGCAGCAACAAATAATCAAGTCAAACAGACACCAACGCTATGACAACCAACTTGCCAATCAGACACACATTCAGTCACCCATTCACTTAGGCCATAGGACACAAAACCACTCTTATTCATTCAGAGAATTAAGTAAAAATTCAGTCAGGAAGTCAGTCAAACAGTTGTACCGAGAAGGAGGGAAATAGTATGAAAATATAAAATCCAGTCTGAAAACTGAGAGGTAACTGGAGAGACATACACATAGACCCAAAGACTAACACTCCATTACACACATGATATAAACTATAACACAAAGAGAACAGACAACTACTGACAGCAACAAACCTTCAAAAAATAAGGAGATTCAAAATAAGCATTACTGGACAAAGAGATGTACAATTAGATGGACAGACAAGATATGGATATAGAAATGTTCAAGACATTGTTATTTAGACATCTGGCCAGATACAAACTCATAAAAAACAGAAACAGTGAATCAAACAAACGGACTGACAGACACAAACATTAACCCTCTTGTGGTCTTTCAATGCAAATTACATTGCTAAGCGCTCCCATGCTGGCACGACCCCTCAAGCTCAACCGTATCTCACACTGAGAGCACCCCTCCCATAAGCAGAAATGCATGAACAGAAGTATCGCTAAAGGTGGTGGCACACTGGACACTTTCCTCCAAACATGTTTGGCAAACATGGTCCGGCCAGCAAAACAAAGACACATTTTGTGTCACACTGGGTTGCTTTGTCGGCGCATCTGCCTAACGTAACAAAAACAACAACAAAGCGTATAGATGAAGTTTGCCATGGATCCCGTTACTACAGTTGAGGCTTTGCAGGATTGTGCTATAGTTCTTCAATTACAGAAGCAAGTGAGGCATCTGCAAAAGCTAAAGAAAAGACAATGGGTGCATCGTGAAGTGTCTTTAAAAGTGGCGGAAGCTGGCTGGTCAAAGAAGACCCAGAATAGTGATTTAATAGTATTAAAGAAGTTTTAAAGAGACAAATAAATAGAAACATATCACCGTTTATGTGTTATATTTTACATTATTATTGTTCATGATTTATTTAAATTTTTACTTGAAATTATATGAAGCTCATTTGAGCACTAATCCAGCCAGCAAAGATCCCCGCCAAAACGTTGTCCATTTCTAGCAAAAGCTGAAATCCTGCTGCTTGCTGGGTAGTCAAGCCAATGGCCAGCAAAATGGGCAACATGTTTGGAGGAAAGTGCCCAGTGTCCCCACCGTAAGGGTGCAATTTGGGTCTGGATTGCTCTCCCTAATGTTTACTAAAATGGAAAAACTGTTCCTGTTACTGACGCAACCAGCATCGAAAGACAACGAGGGGGTGAGGTTTTCAACCATGACCCAGAAGTACCAGAGGATTAACAGAAAAAATAAAATACAGACAGACAAGTATAGACATTTACTGTACAGTAATCCCAGACAAATAAAGTTGGACAAACAAACAAATGGACACAACACTGAATACAATATACCCTGTATAGAGAAAACTCAAACATAAAAAGTGGAGTAAATGGCAGTATCAGCTGATAAACAAACATACATAAAGACATCCAGACAAAGATGAATGAATAAAAGTTTGAACGCTTGAACTAACAAATAAACGAACGCACACATGCTCACACTAACTCTCACTCACTCTCGGGTACATATATAAAAAATAAATATTTTTACAGGGTTTAAAGGCTCTGCTAAAATGTAAACACAGGGACTTTTGAATACAAAAATCCATGCCTGTGAGAGAGTAACACCTAGGGATTATAAAATTTGTAACCCTGATCAGTCTGTCCCAGTTACATTAGCATATTAACAACATGGATGGGGATTTTATAATAATTAGGTTATCACAGATCACAAAAGAAGTCTGCCTACTTGTGTCTCAAACATTTGACTGAGAGTAATGTGGTTGTTAAGTTGGTGGTAGTCACCCCATACTAAAACAGCCATAAGTTTTCATCCTTACGGTGGGTTCATTTACATATAGGGTACAGTATTTGTTTGTGTAAAATGGGTATCCTACTTTAATAACATATCTCTCTATGCTGCTACTGATATTTCTATGACAATACATTTTGCTTTTACACTGTACATATACAAACAATTAGAGGAAAAAGATGTACCTGGGAGGGTAGTATTCTGGACCAAAGACACGGTCATGCAAGCTGATTGACGGTCATGAATCACGTTAGATGAAGTCCAAAAGAGTCCAAGAAAAAAGGAAAATGACACATGAGCAAATAAAATAACTGATGGTCTACATTACAAAATGCATACATATTCTATTTTCATATAACAATATACAATATGCATTCCAGAAATACAATTCAAATGAAAAAAATCTGCTGTGTATGTGTATGCATACACACATATACAGCAAGGCAGCACAAAGTCAAGTACAGTCCTTATTCAAAAGACCAAATGCTGCAATAGCTTTTAACATTACATACACTGCAAGAAGAAAAGCTTAAGAAAAATAATTACCAGTTATATCATGCCCACTAATGTTGAAGTGAAGTATGTACCTGAATCCATGTTGTGTTCCCATCTCGGATTTATTCCTTGAACAATAATAAAATAACCATGCAAGAACTACACTAGTTAAACTTGTGCACATGAGGAAATTGCAGTTTCCAGTAAGTAAGAGTGAAAAGTGAACACGAAAAACCAGATTGTCAGATTTCTTTGTTTCTATTCTTAAACCATAGAATATTTGCCACTGCTGGCAAGGGCTTAAGTGATGGAAAGCCCAGCCAAATTGAAGTAGGTGGGGCTGCAGAGAATAACTTATGGACAAACAATGTTTGCCTAAGTTGCAGTGACTCACATACATCACCAATGCATGTTAAGGCTGCAGAATGTCAAGTACACTAGCCAACAATGTTTGTCCATGAAGATTTGGGCTGCAGATACTTAGACCAGTACTTAGCAAAGATTTAAATAGCTAAAAAAATAAAAAGCAAGCAATAATATTGGTTGTCACAAAATAAAGTATCATTCACAGAATAACTGATAAAATTATCAAGAAATTGTCTCTCCTAATGTGTCTCTGTTTTGCATTTTATTTTACGAGGCTCCTGTATTCTGCATTAGCCCTAAGGCAAGAAAAAGCTGCGAAGGTCCTTATGAGCAGTTGTAAAGAGTAGCATCATCGTCAGCACCAATGGAACCAACACCAACATCAGCAACAGCAGCAGTATCAGCAGCACCCACACCAGCCACAGCCTCGCTAGACCTCGTGCCCCAAGCAGCTAATATGTCTACATATGGGTGGCCACGTGGAGGAAGCTGACAGACTTGTTGCATTCAGATTTCAAAATATACAGAAACAATAAACTTGTTAAACTTGCAACTAATTTCATTTATATTCTGCTCATTATTCTATGATCTTGGAACTAAACAGTATCCAATGATGCAAAAATATCTTTTTATCTGATTGACATTACAGGAAAAAATGAAGACTAAATTGCCTGTACAGTACTTCAATAAGTTCCCCTCCTTCTAGAAGGCTACCCCAAGGCATCTTCCCTTCGACAGATCGAGAGTCAGGTGCCTCCACGCGGGTCAGGAGTGTGAGCTGTTTACCTGGGTACCCCGGCCTCCAGGGCCGCCTCCACCTCCTCCTCCCCGGTGTCAGAGGAGTCTTGGCTGGCGGTGAGGGCGGGGGTGGGGTTTCGCTGCTCCGCATCAGTTCCGCCCACTCCAGAGTCACTGTCGCTTACCATGGCCATCCTCTCGCTATGGTCAATGTCGTTGTCCACGCTGTGAGACCCAGTCATAACCAGGAATACCACAGTTACCAGGCCACCATACTATACCAGGGTCTTACATTACTTGGGTACTGCAGTTAACACAGCAACTGACTATAACATCATTATTATCTGATGCTATAATTATCATAGTAATGTTGTCTGTTACCAAACCACCAATATTACAAATTAATGTTTTGTGAAGTCTTGTCATAATAGAAGAATGGGTAGGTTATGGCACTGATACCCTAATCTCCAGAAAATACATGATGCAAGACTGGAACAAGTAATTACAGCAGCCATGGTTATCGCATTCTAATATTTATGAAATTATTCAGCAATAAAAGTGGGAAGATACAAAAACATTACCAAAATAACTCTACATATCGACAATACAATGGATGCCACAGTGGTAATGCTTCAGTTACCTGGGTACCCCCTGTACAGTCTATTCTTGGAGTGGAATTCGATCGAGTCAAATTGGAACTATTACACTTAGGAACTAATCCAGTAGTCAAGGTTGAGATAATGGGTGTTGAGTGCTACTGAAGTGCAGCTCCCATCCAAGTGGACTAGTGAACTTGTTTGCACATAGGTGGAGGAATACTTTATCTATACAGTACAGTATATCTATCTATCTATCTATCTATCTATCTATCTATCTATCAAGTGAATAATGAGGAACTGCTGATGTTAAGGCACTGAGGATCACCTAAACGGTCTCAGGTCTACAAAATGGCCAACTTTTTCATTGAATAATTAAAATCTGAAGAAAGAAGGTTCAAAAAGGTTTTGGATAAAACTGTAGATAAGATGAGTTTATTACAAAGTATAACCAATCAGTAGTATAAATGCACCAGAACACAACTGGGGATGGATTTAATGTTTAGACAATACTGCAATTACAAATGTACATTCTTCTAAGCCTTGCAGGAGTAAAATCACATCCACTAGAATACTGTGAAAATATTATAGAAAAGGCATGCAAACTAGTTAATCTAACAAGCTAATACTCACCTTATTGGAACTAAATCATTATAATCTGCGCATTCAACAGCAACTGTTTCTCAGGAAAATAATGAGCTCTGGGAGTTGTCACCACTGTGGATCTTCAGCTTTCCCTTCATTTTTTTTTCTAGTTAACTAATGAAAATTTGTACATATTTGTATTATCTGCTAAGCTACAGTGATGTAATACAGAATAATATTTAATATTTCCCTTTATAAGTGCCAGCATACTTAATAAAGCCATCAGTTTCTTATTTAAGAGTATACTTTGTAAGATATCAAGGAATTCTTATTTAATACAGTGTGTGCATATTTTGGCTGTTCATTTCTATTTTAATTTAGTGATTATTTTGTGATAAGTAAAGCTATAATAACATATCTTCTTGTAGTTCGTCCTTTTGGTTCAAGTTAATAGGTCAAGAATTGTGTGAATCTTTAGAAAATAAAAAAAATTAAGCATAACTATCTTTTTTATGGCCCTCATGCAACATATAGTACAGTATCACTTTAGAAGTATTACCCACTGTAGCCTGTAAATTAAAATGACTAGAAAGTCCTGCATCAGACATACAATGAGATGGCCAAGAACTCAAATCCACAGTGGCCATACTTCCCACCTTATCTCACACTCTTACTTGCATCTAGGTTCTTTCTCCCTTCATCTCATCCCCATCTGCCCAACCCTAGAAAATCCTGACCACCTCACCTCACATCCCCTCTTATGCCACTGATGGCGGTGGGATCAATGAGCTCTGGGTCCAGCACGAAGAGATCCTCAGTGCAAATGTCCGTCACATAGTGGAGGTGCTCCTGAGCTCGATCTATACGGAAGAATCTTTCTGCTGTGCATGCTGGAAGTATTAATATGGTAAGTTCTGTTAATCAAATGGAAAAGCTTGTTCTTTAAGCATACTGGTAATCAATAAATATTTTTGTTTTAAATATTTGTCATTCCTATCTGCAGGTTACATTCTTCCAGAGATAATATTTCTAGACACGTCAAGAAAACTATCTGTAAACTTTATCAAAATTTGCCAAACATGTCGAGGAAAAAAAAAAAAGATCCACAATTGTAAGATGGGGTTTGAGGTCCAAAGAACTTTAGGATACATTTACATAAGTAATAATCAAAATTGTCATTCCAGATCCCAGAAATCCTGCAATTTCCAGGTTTTTTGCAGCTGAAGTCTATACACAGTCCTTTCCTTTTATCCCCTTCACCACTGATTGGTTCATTAGCCGTTTGGGCGGTCAGTCACATCTCTGTTATGCACTGTTAGCAAGTACTGTACTGTGCTTGTACTGACCTTAGAATGTATTTGTACCTGTGCCAGTGATGGTTAAGTCTGGTCTTGAATGAGCTCACGCTCAATGCCATCAAAACACTCTTTGGCAGAATGCTCAAAGAGTTTACAATAATCACTCCAGGATCTGGGTCCAAACAGGAGTGTCCCAGCATAAAACCATATTGGCAGTTCGTTACAAGGTTGTTCCATTGTACATGGCATCTCTTATAATGCTCTCTAGTACCGTACTTTACACACTATGCAGGTCAGGCTCACTAGCCGATAATTATTCGTGGAGTAGCGATCACCCTGCTTGAATAAGGACTCACATATGCCATTTTCCAGTCACTAGGGACCTTTTGCTCATTCAAGCATCTACAGAACAGGATCTTAAAGGGCTCAGCATGCTCGTTGCACAACTCTCTTAGCACTTTGGGATGCACCATGTCAGGACCAGGGTTCTTATGAAACTTTAGCTCTGACAATTTGTTTCTTATGTACTCTTTTGAGAACATAAGGTTCTTCAGCGTTGTGTCAAACATCTTTTCTCAAATGCAGGGAGATTGTTCACATCTTCTCTTGTAGACACTGAAGAAAAGAATTTGTTTAACGTTTCCTCCTTTCCTGATCTGAGTTTGCGCAACTACCATGTTCTAGCCTCAGATCCAATAAGCCCATATAATTACATAGTCTTTAAGTTATCACTTTACTCTATTTATTTATTAATACATTACCATTTCTTTTTACAAAGAAATACATTTTAAACAAAACTCCAAGTTTATAATTTATTTACAATGGTTAAAGTGTTCATAATGATGCTGACTGTCTTGACAAATGCCTGTAAAGACACAGTAATGATATTTGACAAGAGAGACTAAAAGAGAACCAGGCATGGGGCAATTAATTAACTTAGCTTAACTAGTTAAGTTTTGAAATAACAGTTTAACCTAACTAATCAAAATTTGGGCAAGTTAACTGATTAACTCTGATTAATTATCAATTAACTCCTTAGAAAAAATAACAAATAATATATAACACATCAGCCCTTGTGCCCAGTGAGTATCCAATATATTTAGCATTATAAAGTGTAATAAGTATGTGATGAAAAAGTTTGAGTTTGAACTTTCATTGATTATTATTTATATGATATGCAGAATTATTATCTTATCATATAATTTTTCAAGTAAGAAAGTCTAACTTGGTTTTGCATACTGAAATAATAAAATTATTTACATGTGAAAAACTGTTGAGTAAAAAATAAAAAAGTCTAGAATTTATAATTATTTGATCTCAAGACTTATTCATACCAAGGAGGTAGTGTGCCAGACTGCCTCACTATTCAGGTATTCAAACTACAGTATTCATTGACTCTTCTGGAAAACATTTACAGGCCATTAAGTTATTTAATCCACATGAAAATTACCCTAATTTGTCACAGACTGGTTAACTTTACTTAACTTAATCAAAAAAATCTTAACTTAATTAGTTAATGTTAAAAAAACGGGTTAACGTTACTGGATTTTTTTAAAATTAACTTAAATAGTTAAATTTGAAACTTAATTGCCCCATGCCTGCAAGAGACCATGTAGCAAAGTAAACTACCATCAGGTAATTGCTGCTAACCCGTGCAAGTGTGAAAAAATGCCATAAAATGCTATGATGATGCAAGTGTGATCGTGAAGATGACAGGTGATGGCGCGGAGGTATGACAGTGAAGTTATTTTAACAAAAAAATAATATGTATTGTACTCAAGTGAAAATGAGGACAGGTACTTGGGTGATGATTACCCAGGTACAGGAGGTACTAAGGTGGTGATGGGAAGAGCTCAAGTGAGGATGAGGGCAGGGTTTCTGAGGACATACTACGGTGATAATGAGTGGCAATACTCACAGTCGAGGAAACACCAGCTCTCGGACAGGGGCTTGGTGGAGCGACCCTTGTGTGCTGTCTCTTCCATCATGCGGTTGACGTGTTTACGGACCTGTAAGACATCCACACTAAGTTATTTACTATGTGTGGACAAACCTACTTCTTCATGATATTACTGTTGATAAGACTATTAAAGTACCATAGTCCCCTTCCATGTATCCTGTGAGAAACGGTGAGATTTATCCTGAACAAAGGCTTCAGATAATTTAGTTTTTTTAATTGAAACCAAGGAAATTTGGCAAAAAAAAATATTTAAATGTCAGATACAATGTTAAAAGTCGAGCCTAGGTCTCTAGTGATATCAGCAGCCCATTCTCCCTTTTCGAAATACAAGGCCATCATCCCCTTGGATCCCTTTTTTTTTCATTTATGGATGGATTTATATGAAATGGAAACACAATATTTAGGCTCATCTAACAGTGTTTCCAATCAAATTGAAACAAATTTGGGTGATAATTTTTTGTGGGTTTTTTATTTAAATTCTTTCTATACTCAAAATACTATATCAAACACTTTTGAAGTGAATTATTTGCGCTTTCATTGATATAAAGTGCATAGATTGATGATCCTTCATGAGTATAACTAAATTAACATAAAAGTACCCCCAAATTTGGTCATTTTCATGAAATTAGGTATAATCATTAGTTAGAATTGCACATTACTTCTTCTCATGAATATTCTCCTATCATTGATGAATCAAATTTTATTTGAAAATTGAAAATCATCCAAGAACTTTTGGAGTACAGTAGTTTCCAGTTCTATAAGTAAAATTTTATCTCGAGTTAATGTACAAGCCTTTGAAGATTTACAAGTTCTTGGCTCCTGGTGCCCTCATTATTTTGCACAATATTACATGTTAGAGAGCCAGGTGTCAAAAGGCACCACCTTTCTCTTTGTTGCGAGGTTTAGAACTCATTAGCATGATCCAGATTCTTAAAACTCGTTAAAAACACCCAGGTTCATACTCTTGAATTTTGTCTTCTTTTCTTCTTAGCTTGTGTCATAAGGGAAGGACTGGTGGTAGCAAACACAAGGAAGAACAACAAATAAGATTCCTAATAGCCCAAGATGTGGTCTAAAAATGACTGAGGAAACTACATAAAATAGGACAAGGATGTGGTGGCTTCCTGGACATGCAAGGTAGATCTACTCTCCATTTGGACTAGACAAGCACTGACATCAATTCACTCTCAGAAGCTCATTAGACAGGCTGATAGGTGTTGCAAAATGAAGCTTTTCTTATTTTTAATAAAAAATGCAATACTGTACAGACACAGTTCAGCCACTTAGTTGGGCAGTCACCCAGCTGACTCACATTAAGGGAGGGAGAGAGGGAGGATGGGAGGGCAGACTGGCGAGTCGTCTACGCAGTTACGTACATCTCTCTGCCTCCACACACAAGCGTTCACTTCTCACACATACACACCCATGCTCTTCATTTTTCTTTTTTATAGTTGTATATTATATTTCCTTTATTTCTATGCCACATTACAGTTTTGTAATGATTTTATAATTTTTTCTAAAACAATCATTGATGAGTGATAAGCCTGAGCTAGTGAGAGATGGTGGGTGGGTTGGCTCACAAAAGAGTGAGACCCAAGCATCAGACACATATAAGCAGGGTTGTGTACTATGGATACAGGTACGTACTCTGACATCCTACTGTATACGTATACTATTATTATATTATATAATAAAATAATCGATGTACTGTACGTGTTTAAAAATTTTCATTTTGATTCATAAAAATGATTGTACAGCATAACTTCTTTTTGCAGGAATAATTTCCTTAGGAACACATCTCCAATTGTATAATGGAAGTCAGTGGGAAAATGGGGTTCATGTTTTGGTCAACTTTTCAAGGACGCATCCCTTCTGTAACCCAGGGGATTACGTACTGCAGTTGAATTACCCGGCATCGACGTTGTGGAGGGACAGGCATAGTGCACGGCCATTCCCTAGGCCACCCTCACCTTCCTACAAATATTTCAGCTCTCTATCTTCAAAATTGTGGACTGACCCAAAGGTGGAAGGGGGGGGGGGGTCATGGTGCTTATCAGGATCTTGGTACTCCAACACATTAACTACATAGCTTAAAACATGCAAGAAAGCAACACATTAAAAATTATCCACAACAAATAATTATTTAGCATTCACACAGTTATTGGTATTCAACTTTTGACTACTGCAGGAACTCAACAATGTAGAAACAGACAGAGTAACATTTACATAACAATATGGGTAATGTATCCACTGCCTAATACCCTGTATATGAATGTCTGGCTCAAGACTACACAGCAGTTCATGTACAGTTAACTCCAGAATCAATCTTTACTTCAAAGTAAATGTAGATATAACATGATCCTGGTGCAGGAAAAAAGTGAAAATCCACCTTGACTACATACAGTATATGGACATAAGGCATAATTATAGCTGTCAGTTAACTTTTGGGCCTTAATTAACAGCCATTAACCATTCTTAATGAGACAATGGAATCAGCTTAATTTTATGCTAATACATTCACAAAGTTAATTAGTCTTTCTAAAACATGGTGGTTGGTCTGGACACATTCTCAGAGAAAAGTAACACTTGCACATATGTTAATTACTAGGTCTTTTTTCCTAAGCTTCTACGATGCCTCTTTACACATGTGCTTTGCTCCCAGCTGCCCTTCCTCTGCATCTCTTAATTAACTCCTTTAAATATTTTCTCTTTTTCTTACCACACAGCTGTAGCATCTCTGAGCTGTTATATTATCTGCAGATAGAGAGCTAGACTTTGAAAAAGCTTCATATTGCCTTTGGAAAGTTCTCATAAACAGTACTGGGCTTCAAAATAACCCTTGACAAAATTATCAAGAGCAATGGAGAGATCCTACACAGGGTACTGGCCTCTTTCTCTAGGCATGGACACCTCTAATGGGTGGCCATTACGTAAATAATGTAGATCTATTCATGAAACATGAGAAATATTAATGCTGTACTAACTTGAGTGGTATAAGTCAAAAAATATTCTTAGCAAGCTTTAGTATTACTTCCATGTATCTAAGCACACACGCGCACGCACACGCACACTAAAAAATTTACGTTCACACACTCCTATCCAACCCCATGCACACAATATTAAGTCAATGATTCCCTTATAATTACTATCCCACTACAGGGTACTTCCATGATTTAATCTCACTAATGTTTATGGTGTTCTTTGTCCCTTTCTCCTGTAAAATAACAGACTTCCCTTTTCCCATTTTCTCTCTCTCGTATCATCCTCTCCCCTCTCGCCTTTTATGATATTCTTAACCTGTCTCATCTTCACCATACTTTCCCCTCACCAAGCCTTCCCCTCATGCATAATATTTTATTTACCAAATCCTCCCTACTACCATATCTCCGAGACTCTAACATACACTTATACACATGTAGTAAAATCTTGACTTTGCAAACCTCTATTCCACTAACACAGGAAAATAAACAGGTCAATATTAAGTGCTATTGTATCTTTGCAAAAATATCTAGCATGGTGACACTATGTACTCTCCTCTACACATCCCTATCCCAGCAAAAGTCCAAACCTTCCTTCATGCTAGCATTCCTTTTAACATATTATATCCCTATATTCCTTCATTCCAACACCATGTAGACCAGGGGTGTGGAAACTGTGTTTCCCAGGCCATTGTGGACCTGCTGAGGGTCTCAGGGTGGCCCACAACCATACTCTCTTTAAAGGAGAGACTCGGGAGGGGATAGAATTTGTTGATAGATTTGGATGAAATTTAGAGGATATAAATATATTATTTTAAGAGTAACTTATAATAGCTGAACTGCATTGGAATTATACTCCAGGGTAGCTGTCATATCCAATAAATCTGATTAGATTACTATTATTAAGTGAAAATAATAGGTGGCCCCCAAAGAACTCTTGTACTGTAATTTCAATCTGGCCCTCTAACCACAAAAGTTTCCCACCCCTGATGTGGGCTCTCCCTTACACAATCTCATTCTTGCCAAAAATTGGTTTTATTACCTTATTATTTTTACCTAATTTTTCTCTTTCCTGGCCTCTTCTTTCAATCATATACTAGACACAATTTGTCACTTTTCACCCTTTCAATCCTTCTACAACCCTAACATCACTTAAGCTAAAGTTACTCCTTTTGGGGCATTGGGGTATCCATAGCTAAATAACAAAACATATACCGGTACTGTTTGAATTTTCCCAACCTTTTGATTACTGCTTACTCAGCCTTTTTCCCCATCTAAAAATTCCCTATATTTTGGTTCAGCCGATAAATTTGAAATGTTACCAAATTAATGCTACATTTTTCATATTTACTATAACTTATCTAATGCCATGCTCATCTTACCTGTTCGAGATCTGCATCTTGATCTATCATGATGAGGCCAATCGGGGAGGAGGCACTACGCAGCTTCTCCTTGTCATAATGATGCTGCTCATAGTCAAACATGGTGATCCTCAATACCTGGAGGCGGAGCTGTTCTAGATGTGGCATCCTGCAAGAACACACAAATAGGTCAAGATTGAAGTTGGTGCAACAAAACTTGATCAGGAATACCCGGCATATATTTGTAAACTGGAATTTTGTAAAGGACAAGTTCTATAATAAATTGTTGACATATAGATGTAGATTATGATTAGTTATCGGTTTTATAACATTGGTTTAATAAGTTGCACTGGTATGAGGTTTTAGATAATCAAATGTTTTAGATTTTATCAATGTGTTAATTTTACAATTCTGTAGCCGTGTATAGTAATTTACAAAGTAATAATGGGAAATATATTTAATCTATAATTTTAAAAGTCATAAGAATGAGTCAGAGTGAAAAGCACGAGCACACACTCTAAATTAGTGGTTCCCAAACCCTTTCACATGAAGCCTTTTTGGTTTTTACCAAAACCTCATGCCCCCACCACCATTTTTAAAAATAAGTTTAATTAACTTTACACCTTGTTATCATATTTAAGTACAGTATAGTATATTACTTTCAAGATCAACTAATTCGTAATCCATGTACAGTGGGGTATGCTATAACGAACGGATCCTACTACGAATATTCCTATAACGAACGGTTTTACCTATAAAATTGAGAATGCTATAACGAACGCAACTCCTACAACGAACGCGGATGAATACGGGACTATTTCACCTGGCGCATGAATATTGTTGTACCGCGACCCACAACAAGAGCGTCAGGCGCCATCTTTGTCTCATTGTGTAGCCAGTGCACCACTGTTATTGTTGAAATTTCGTCTTTTGATGTGTGAAATTCGCGTTATTTGTATAACTATTTTGTTATACAAGTATACAATTGTAACAATGAGTCGTCCAAAGCGAGTGAGAAAGCTAATAACCCTTGAAACTAAGAAAGAAATTGTAAAGAAACGTGAGAATGGAAGAAGCATTGCGAAACTTAGTGATGAATATGGGATGGCTAAATCGACTATATGTACGATTTTGAAGAATAAAGAGGAGTTAAAAACTGTGCAAGTGGCTAAGGGAATCTTTAGACTTAGCAAAGCAAAGTGTAATGTGATTGAAGAGATGGAAAATTTACTCTTAGTGTGGATAAAGGAGAAAGAAATGGCAGGTGGTAACATTAGTGAAGCTATAATTTGTGAGAAGGCCAGACAATTGTTTGAGGACCTTAAAGCCAAGACTCCCAGTGGAAGTGATAGTGATGTGCCAGTGTTTAGGGGTACCTGCATGCTGAATAACACTAAGGTAAGATAAAGTACCGTATTTTTTACATTTTCCACAGAATTTTTTCAGTGTTAAGTGGTTGTATTTGGGGGCCTGGAACGGATTAATCCTATAACGAACGAATGCTATAACGAACGAGGTTCTGGAACCAATTACGTTCGTTATAGCATACCCCACTGTATCTCATGCATGTGGGGAAGATTAAAATACGTGTATACATACTAAGAAAAAAATAGTTGCACTAATTTTATGGAAAATGTCCTAATAAAGTGATTCTATCTTTCACATGGTCTTATGCCCCTGTACCAACCTCATGCCTCCCAAGGGAGGTCCACCTCCCAGTTTGGGAACCACTGCTGTAAATCAACCCAACATATGGTTCTGAAGGACAGCCAACACTTCACATATAACCACAACCTGTGAGCACATGCACTGTATTTTACTCACGGGACAGACTTAGCCTTCTTCTTGGTCACCATTGAGGCCTTGTTGAGATGCGTGAGCTCTATGATGCTTGGGTTGACCCTCGCTGCCTCTCCATCTACCTGCATGGGAATAGTCTTCTTGGTGATGATCCTCGCCCTCTTGCACTGGCAGATTGTTGTTCCATGACCACCAGCCTGTAACAGTGGCTGCAGAAAAAAAAAAAAATTCCTCATTTAAAACTTGCATAGGAAATAGATAGATAGATAGATAGATTGATTGATTGATTGATTGGGTAAATTATTTGGTTGAAAAGTGTTTTTGGGGTGAAAATATTTTGTGTCTTAGAAGTGGAATAACATATGTTTATCTCTTTCAGTAGCTCTAGAACTCGAGAAAAACACAGCTTCAGAAAGGATCAGCTCTGAAAATCACTCCAGATATTGTAGAGCTTCAGTATAAATCCTCAGTAGTCTAGGCTGCTACCTTAGTGTTGCAATTGAAGGAGCCATGTAAGATTTCCTCTCAAAGTTGCTCTGTAACAATTAGAGGACACCTTATACACAGGAGTACCGGAGACTGAAGGGCTTGTTACTCACCATCTGGTACGTGGTGAGCCCAATGACTTCAATGATACCATCATCTGTATGCTGCTCTACTCCACTGCTCCGGTTCCATGGATGGGTACCTGATCCATAGCTGTAAACAAACAGTGGATTAAGGATGAGTAAATGTCACAACTAATGGTTTTAATTCAATATCTAGAATGAGGATTAGGTAGAGAAGAGTTGAGGAAATAGGAGAGAGAGAGGAGTACAAACAAGATGAAGGAGGTAAGGAGGGAAGAAATGGTGCGAGAAATTAACAATGAAAAGAGGCAAGAAATAAATTACAGTATGTATTCAGAATGTAGCTTGAGTCAGGCTATATTCAATTATCAAACCAAGTCTACCAAGTAGCAAAAACAGTCTAAGACTTTTTTCCCTGTATAAAAACTGCATATAAGGAGGTTTCTTATACAATACTGTACCCAAGATCATAAATACACAAAAACAATTCCTGCATGGATACTGTTTTTTTATGCAAGCTCAAAGTACTGCTTTTAAACCTCTACCTAGGAATGTTGAGGAAGACGACAGCATGGACCTTATTCTCCTTCAAGATGGGTGTCATGTCCTTGCCATCACACTCCAGCGTGCAGTTGTCTGAAAGATCTTTCCACTTGCGTTGTAAAAGATCCTTGCCTCCAGCCTGACCATAGAACATCTTGTTCCTTAACCGAGAGTTGAACTTCTGAGGGTTGGCCTCTGTAGCATAAGAGATCATGGGTGTGAGTGAGATGGGTGAATGAAGGTATACATTGAGTGAGGTGGGTGAATGAAGGTATACATTGAGTGAGGTGGGTGAAGGCAGGCCGGGGTAGGTGGGTGAATGAGGGTGGGTTGAGTATGGTAGATAGTGGTGAGGGTTGAGTGATGTGGGTAAACGGGGAGGTTGAGTGATGTGGGTAAATAAGGGTACAGAAGGTGGTTGTGGTTGATAAATAAAAGAGACACTGTAGAAGAGTTTAGCTATGTCACACACACAATACAAATACACATACAGGTATAAGCAAAACAGTGGCCATAGCAACCCTTGGACTCATATATAGAAACAATTCAGATGGGATTAATGCATCACAGCTGGAGTCAAATCATAACTGGGGTAGATGCAGAGTCTGACTGACACAGTGATTGCAGTGCTTTTGTACCATATATTCTGGAAAAACACTACTATACAGTATACAGTGAATAATCAACTAAACTATATCAATCCAAATTTTACAAAATTTATTAAAAAGTCCTTAAATTAATATAATTCTACTTAGTGCTTCAATTACCCCATGTCAACTTTACTGATTTCATCCACAATAAAAAAAATCAATCAACATAAAACATTAAAACAAACTAAACATCTCTCAAATATATTAATAAGTATCCTATACAATCTACTTAATAAGGTAAATTTTCACTTGTTGCTACTATACGAAATCAAAGTTGAAACTATGTTTTTCCGATGGTTTTGATGTTATGAACTAATTTTACTTAATTTCTGGTGTAAATCAATAATTTCTGAGATAAACCCCCCCCCCCCTTATCTCAGAATCTAGAGAATTGCTATAAAAATCACAGTTAAAAGTGTTCAAAACGCATGGAAAAGCATGAGGAAAACAGTTTTGAACCTAACCTAACCGGGGGATCTCCACAGTCGTTCTATATTCTGGGTGTGTACTGCCACATACGATTGGTTTCCTTGTTTACATCTCCTATACTGAGTACTTTACATTTGTCCACATTGAATTTCATTTACCATTTTTCAGACCATTCAAAAAATTTGTTTAGATCTACCTGTAGTTTTGCGGAATCCTCGTCAGATTTAATTACACGCCAATTTAGTGTCATCAGCAAATTTACTTATGTTGCTGTCTACGCCGATATCTATGTTGTTTTGTATATAATAAATAATAATGGTCCAAGTACTGAGCCTTGGGGAACTCCTCTAGTGACGTTGCTCCAATCGGATTTAGTGCCATTAATGCTCACTCGCTGTTTCCTGTCCTGAAATCACGCCCTCAACCATTTTAGAATATCGCCTTTAATGCCATGAGCCTCCACATTTCTTATTAGTCTTTCATGGGAGACTCTGTCGAAGGCTTTGCTAAAGTCGAAATATACCACATCATAATTGTGCCCCTCGTCCACTGATTCGAAAACAGATGAAAAGAATGTTAATAGATTAGTTAGACATGAACGCTCGCTTGTGAAGCCACGTTGGGAATCATTGATCAACTTGTGCTTCTTCAGGTGATTTCAAATAGTTTGAAATGATTGCTTCCAATAATTTGCCTACAATTGGTGTTAAACTGATTGGATGGTAGTGAGAGGATAGTGATCTATCTCCCTTCTTGAAAATCTGTATTACATTCGCTATCCTCCAGGATTCTGGTACTACACCCATTTTTAAGGACATGTTAAACAACTTTGCTAAGGGCATACTGTTGAAAAATATTTATTCAGATTATTGCTCATTTTTCTGTCGTTATCAGTTAGCTCACCGGTATCTGACTGTATTGGTCCAATCTTTTCTCATGTTTTAGTTTGATACATTTGATAGAATCCCTTGGGGTTTGATTTCGCCTCCCTTGCAACCTTCAGTTCATTAGTCCTCTTTGCTTTTCTTATCTCGGTCTTAACCCTACCGGCCAATATCTTATAATAATCTCGGAGGTAAACTTCACCACGATAATATTGAAAATTTAATATCTCAGTTATCCTTAATTTCCAGCGGAACTATCACAGAAGAAAGGGGTCTTAGAATTGTCTAAACATTACGAAAAACACATTAATAACAGCGAGAGAAAGACCGGTGCATGATTGAAATTTCACCAGTCTTAAAATTGTCAAAACTACTGATTGCAACCATAAAATTACCAAGATTAGTTCGGTGGCAACAAGTGAAAAACTACCCTTTTATATCTGGGACCAGTGAAAGCAACTTTGTTGAAGTGTCATGGTGTAATATTACTTAGTTTTGTGGACCTGAGTACTCCCAGACTGAGGGGGTCGGTTGTAACAGACAACATGAGGTGACTGCAGAATTTTTGGAGTAGCATTTACGCTAAATAATTAATTTCTTCGCATACTAAGCACGTACAGACATCATTTTAGTGCCATATGAACAAAATCGAACAACGCCTTCTGGTGGTAGTACTGTTCTCAAAAATTACCCCAAATTCCTTGGGTGGTGGTTGTTTTTGTTGATAAACTAAACTGGAGAAACCACATACAAGCCATTCACAGTAAAATCGATAAACAGTAATATACCCTGTATCCCGCTTGCAGCAATGAAAGAAATCTATTTTGACCATATTTATCACCACTTGATACACTGCCATACACTATGGGGCCTCCGGCTCCACTAAAACACAACCTCTGGTCACTCAGGCCCAAATGCAAGATCAGCCGTGGTGTATACCATGCTGTAGTACTCCCATGGTTGTTATGCAAGAAGCGTTTTTGGCTAAAAAAAAGAAAAATATGTACGATTCATCATTGGAACATGGGGAAATTTCGTGGTATAACTTCATTATAACACCCAGATCTACTAATACCACCCCCATGCGTTCCTCTCAGTCCCAGATCTCCGTATTAAGAACAACAATGGTGGTCACGATGGTGTGAAAGTGTGGAACAACTTACCCCAGGCATCTATTGTCTAAGTATTAATATTTTTGTAATACTTACTTTATACTCTTACTTTTAATGTACCACCAAAACCATTATATCATATATCGTTAAGTAGATAGAAATTACTATTGCAATAATTATACAGGGTGTCCCGAAAGTCTCTTTCCAGTTTTAAATATTTATTACTAAAAAAAAAAGGGATATAGTAATACAGCTTGCTGCATCCTATTCCTTAGTTAATCGAGTAACATGATCCTGACTGTCTCCTTGTTTCCCCCTAACAGAACCCATGTTGTATTGCTTCCTTCACTTTTCAGATTACTGTATATCAACTTCACTGTAAAATATGTACCTGTATATAATTATAATATAAATGCAAAAATAAATAAATGAAAAAAATAGAAAAGTGATAATTGTGGTAATATTCTCAAATGTACAATATTTACTAAAACCATGTTACGTGCACGAATCCAGATGATTCTATTGTAAATGTTAAATAATAATTCATTGTGATAAATGGTCAGTATATATCAGGTGCCACTAAGAGAGCTCAGGCTCTCAATTGGCTCAGCCATGTCAATATTGTTATCGTCCACTCTGTATATAATGGATAAGTAAACCGTTTCATTATCAATATCAACAACATTGTAGTGGACGTCTCCCCTACAAACTGCGTAGCTGCACACCACCTGCTACCGTCTTCCCTAGCAACCAAGCGCATCCGCATTCCAATGCCGCCGTATCCTAGCAACCGAGCCAAAAGACCGGCGACTTCTCGGGTTTTCCCAACATGACTCATAGCGGCTGCTGGGTATATAAGCTCTGTCTCTCCATTGAGATTCATTCTGACCATTCTTCTTGAACAAGCAACACCTCCTCCTCCGCCGCTGCCTGGCTGCCTTAGCTCTCCTCGCCTGCCTGGCGGTCCTCGCTCCCGCCAGCGAGCATGGCGACCCACCAGCTGTCCTTCTCTGAGCTTCCTCACCAACCAACTCTCATTCTGCCCATTTTCCTGAACAAGCAACACCTCCTCCAGCAAGCTCCTAGCTGTTAACATTTATTCAACCAGGAGGCCAGCAACAGGCAACATCTTCTCTAACGAAGCTCCTGCACATCTACCTCCTTCAACACGCTACTCACCGAACGTCTTCTACTGAGCAGCTCCCCACCACACGGCATCTCCAGCACCAGACTGTCTTCATATAACTTATATATTATACAAGAAAACCACATTAGAGTTTCCTTCCATCCTGAGTGCTAGACAACATTAATATTTCGATACTCCTACAACATTCAAACAAAACATGAACAAATCACAACATTCTATTGTCAAATACAACATTCAATCACCAAAACATTACTACACTACCCAATACATTCATAACACTTTCTACCAATACATTCAGAACATTGATATCATTCTACCAAATACATCTAAATCTCAACACAACAAAGCAAACTGATCTACAAATGACCTACATTCAATCAAATACAGTAATTAACTACTGGTACATGACCAATACAGTATAGGACAAATTAACTACACACTACCAAATAATGCACCGTGAAACATTTAACTACACTACCAAATCCACTGAAATAATACCCTACACTCCACCAAATAAATTCTACGGTTCCACAAACAAGTTAAGTACATTGCCAAATACACTAAGTAAACTGCCTTACACAGGACCTCTCACCTCTGGCCTCATGGAACTCGAGGGCAATGTGGGCGTCGACACCGAAAGAGAAGTAGTTATTGACAACACTGAGGGGTAGGGTGTCCCTGCCTTCCTCTGTGGGCTCATACTCCTCATTCTTAACAACGTCCACACGCCAGCGGTCCAAGTGAACTACCTCCCCGTCGGCGATGTTACACAGGATCTTGCTGATGGGTTCGTCTGTGTACCTGTGGGGGGTGGAGGCAGTGACATTAGCGGGTTTGGCTGTCTGTCTCAACATAAGAGTCAAAAGTTGGCTTTCTTATACAGGTATTTGGTGTTTTTTTTATTATCTTCCCTTTTACCCTGGATGTACAGACGAATACACTGGCGTGTTCTAAGATGTGGCAACTATGAAACTTTGCAGTCATCTGTACATTTACACTGTACCTCCCATATCTTCCATCAACTCCTGAGATATGTACCTTTTCACCGTCATTTCCCCTCATTCCCTGATTTAAACACCTCCCTGTCACTTCCTGATATGTACCCCTCAGCCATTCCCCCCTCCCCAATAACTCCCACCAGGTATTGTACATACCCGCCTCCCCAGCCAAGGGCACGGGCAAGATCATTCCCGGTGCCGAGGGGCAGGACGGCTACGGCGGGGGGAGGTTGGAAGTTGAGCTGGTCGAGGACGGACAGGACCCACCCCACGGTGCCGTCCCCGCCACACGCCAGCACTCTCAGGTTGGACACTTTCCGGAACATCTCTAACCTGAAACACGAGAGTAATTGACAAGTTGTGGTTGAGTCCATCTCCTGGCTGTAAATATAATGTTCATTTTGGTTACCTGCTTCGAGATAAAATATTTTTTTAGCCCTTACCTGCAGGTATATTATATCTTTGTTTCCTGCCTAAATATTGTTTTTTTTTTTGCCACCTACTTCTAGACATAGTATACAGTAAATACAGGAATGTTATATGTGGCATAATGTTTCCTCCTGTGCATTTTTATAAGAAATAATGACTCACTATAAGAATAATGTAGCCTGTATCAGCCACTACTCTGAACCACTAAACCTACTGTATGTATTGTACAGTATGTCTCGTCGTATACGTTCTTGCGCTCTGCGTAATTTTACCTGTGGTACGGTGTCATTGACACCAGTGGTTAGCTCGAGGAGGGAACTTTCTTTACCTTGGGCACAATTCACGATGTGATATATTTAAATTTTAAATTTTGTGTCTAGTGACAAAAACTTGCACCTCCTGCGAGTAAAAGACAACAAATAAAACTTACCCTATTTATAGTAGGAGTCCTATCCTCTCTCGACCACCATACCTTCCCAAACGAGAGAGAGAGAGAGAGAGAGAGAGAGAGAGAGAGAGAGAGAGAGAGAGAGAGAGAGAGAGAGAGAGAGAGAGAGAGAGAGAGAGAGAGAGAGAGAGAGAGAGAGAGAGAGAGAGAGAGAGAGAGAGAGAGAGAGAGAGAGAGAGAGAGAGAGAGACATACACACACCTAAGACTTACCCTGCTTTAGGTCCTCCCTGGGTCAGATCAAAGACCTGCCTAGGGTTAAGGAGCCACTGGAACTTCTGCATCAGCTTGGCGCCCTGGTTGCCACCACTCTTTGGATTGATGAACACGATCAGGGGTTTGATGTTGGCGTTGGGGATAGGCTTGATGGCGAAGGGTCGCGTGTCCTTCTCGTTCTGCTGAAAGGAGAGGCATTTACACGTTAGATCCAGTGATTTACACAGGTGAACTGTAGCTACGTATTAACTCATGTGAAATGTGGTTAAAATCTACCATAGATGAGCTACGTTTAATTAAATGTACTACCAGGGGTGAGCTGTAGTGAACTGACACAAGTGACCAGGAGTTGATTATTACGAGGTGGTTAATTATTGTACTACCACATGTGATTTGTAGTTGATTACAACCACAGGTAGGTTGTGGTTAAATAAAAAATACAGGTAATTTGTAGTTAATGAAATGTGTAGTTTTTTTCTTTAAAGCAATTTCTGAATTAGTTCCCTCAATGCAAATACAGTATCTCTATCTAAATATCTATCTAGTCACACAGTGTTGGTTTGACTCCCAATATCACAAGCAGACGCAAAAATATAAATAAATATATATATAAATAAAAATAAACCATTGCACACATGCCCTGC
>NW_024736071.1:15284286-15291786 GCF_018991925.1 Homarus americanus
TTGTCCAATGGGAAAGTGTCTACTAGGATTTGTCTCATGGGAATTTTGTCCAGTGGAAACAAACCTATTGGGATTTTCTCCTGTTGGATCATGTTCAAATGGAATTCTATTGGTGGGAAAAATAATCTCGTGGAATTTTGGGGGGCAAAATTTTGTGGTAGTACGAGTTAACCAGAGAGCCTGGCACGAAATCTAAGCGTAAAGACGGCGGTCTCAGGCTGCCGGCGACACTGTATGCTGGATGGAATTTACATGACAAAGACTAAATTTTAAATTTAAATGGTAATCTCCTTTACAATGGAAATACTGCTAGGCATATCACGCATAGGGAAGGCGGGATCACATTGGAAAATAATCTCAAAAGAAAAAGCTTTAAGCCTACACTCTTCATGCGGGCATTTAAAACTTACAGTAGCAGATCTGTGCTCATAAAATAGTTAAAATATAAGAAAATCCGAACATAGTTTCTGTTTAGATTCTAGGCTTATTTTAAAACAAGTTAATAATTATGTAGGATCCAAAAATTAAACATTCCTTTAAAAATTTTAGACACACGACTGAAGAAAAAACCTGATTATATCTTAGGCTGAAGCAGCAGATCATATATGATGAGATACACAACACTTCCTGTTCAAATATATTTATGACAAGGATTATACATATTTACGAACAAACATTCACACACACACATTGAAGAGAAAAGAAGGCAGGCACGAAATCACAACTTAAAATAAGAGAAACATTCCCATAACCATCCATTTTAATGTAAACATTACACACGCGATATTTTCTCATCAGGAAAGAAGCTTTCAAATAAAGCTCGAAATATATTGTTTATAAAAGGAAATTAATCCACAGAACAAAAGACCGTTATAACACAGGTTCCTCAGTCTAGATTTTCTAGTACAAGTGTTACAATTTTTCCCTGTTGTGTACGTGATAATAGGATTTTCCTTTCCAAGTGCTTTTTAATTGTCTCAAACAACAGCGAGGTGAACTCCAAGCGGATTGTAAAATGTTAAGGAAAAAAATATCATTTGTTATAGTAAATTACACTTCACAAACCCCACAGCGATTTTTGTTATGGGTTAATTCAGTTATTTACAGTAAAAACTAAGACGTATCTGTCAATACTTCCATCTTGCAGAACCTCAACCTATCAAAATTCATTTATATTCCACGGAATAGCACCAGGACTCCCTGTCACATGCTTCATGTACAGTATATATTCAATCTTTGGCAGAGGGACGCTTTGGTGTATATATTTGCAGCCACACTTGTCTGAGCTCTGTCATTGTCTCTTAAGAAAGAGTAAACAACTGTGTTTTCAATATAGAAAATGCACTAAAATGATTCTTATTTAACCATTTAGCATATGTAACTGATGTTAATATCATCATAAAACACCACAATAATGTGTCTGCATAATCAACTACAAAATTAAATTCCTTACTTTTAATTGTTGATCATTAATGTTCATATGTATGAACTAAAATATGTACAGTACCCCAGTCATTGGAAAATATCATAACATCCACATATATCATCATTAATGTTGTCAGCATAATCGGTAAAATATGTACACCACACAAGATGAAAGTCAATAGGAGAAATATTTGATGGTCGGTGTCGTGTCTATCTCTATGATGAAGAGATGAAAAGTTCCTTGATGGGAATGTTTGAGTCCCGGAATACGATAGTTTCCCCGAGAAGCTACACACGAGTCGGGGCTATCACAAGAGTCCCTCCGTGAAAATATATCAAAAACTTATGTAAAATGGTCTATTATGGCTGTGTCTTCCCAAGGAAACAAGAACAAATGCATCCATTACACCGAGTTTGGGCGAGGCTAACATTTTAAGACTTTTGTGTGACGTTCTAATCAAATTACTGAAGCTTTCGACGACTAAACAAACAATAATTCAACATTACTGAACTTGTGAACCAGCAAATAATGATGATAATACCACTTTACTGAACATTTGAAAGAGAACATCGGTGTTTTCTCATTAATGAACGCTCAATCTGGTTTACTGGTTTATAATCGTTAATAAAATCACATGTTTACCCCAAAGTCAAGTCACAGACGTCTGGGCTATGCTAACAATGAATGGTTAATGTTGAATCGTTAATACCACAGTACAATTACCAAAGATAATACGTTTTTGCCATTACTCACGTTTTGGCTCCGCTACCTCCACAAACATTCCTTTACATGCTGCAGATGTACACAATGCCAACATCAATAAGATACATGAATAACATCAGTAAGGGGATATAAAGTACATGTACAGGTTTATGCAAGGTTAACATCAGTCCACATTTAAATGAGACAAACATGGGCTCTTGTGTATGCGTGGCTAACATAATCCTGGTTTAAGAGAGGTTAACATCAGATCACGTTAATGTGAAGTTAACATTAATCCGCCTCAAGTAAAGACATAGTAATAAATTTAAGTTTGCGAGTGGTTAACATGCCACGTTTCCGTTTTTTGTGTGGAGCAAATACCGCCTTCCTGCACGTTTGTGTGAGGCTAACACAATATCAGTCTGTGTTTGTGTAAGGCTAATAGTGCATTAATTTAAGCTTATGTTCGGCAAACATTACTTCAAGAGGTTTAGCGGCACTTACCATTGCGTCACGTTGCTACGATTTACATTCACTCCGCTCGAGGCACTAAAGTCAAGATGATTTTTGGTGTTATGGAAATAATAATAATAAACGCTGTTTGTGTTGAGTCTACACCAAGGGTGGGGAAACTGTGACCCTCCAGCCATTTTTGGCCCACCAAGGGTCTAGGGTGGCCCACGATCATATATATATATATATATCAAGCCTGCCACTCAGGTACGGAAAATGACAACTACGGTCAGAAGCAGGTGGACCATGCAGGTCAACGCTGACAATGAGATCACGTTACCGATAGGTCCATTATTTGACGGATGCATATGATACATTTGCATCGGTCAGAAATTTTTGAGCGATGCAAGTGCATCGGCCTGGATCCAGCCCTGTTGTCCCAACCTATTCTATCCTTTGGACTGATGAATCACAGCACATTAGTGGTATAAAATATTGGGCATCATCAATATATAATAGAGGCATCTCTCCCTTTGGTTCAGAGGCGAGACATACTGTAGTGTAACGTATATCACGACAGTCGACATTACAGTATGGTGATCCACTGATGCTGTTTAGGTGGGCGTCATGTCACCTGTCACCCATGACCAGCCCGTTAATTCCTACTTTGTAATTATATAACAAATTATCCATTTAAATATATGGTCCTGTAATTCCATCGCCATTTGTCGTATTAAACTACTGATTTAACGACTTTGAGTGAGAACTGCAACCATTCACTTAAAGTATAATAATTGTATCATTACTTCTACGAGCTAGTAATTGAATGTTTAATTGCAGAGATAATAATTATTTGCGCACAACTAATTTATATAAATACGGAGTCAATATAAATTTAATGGCATATTATTTTAGCACATCAGCAGAGTCATATTACAGTCAAATTAATTCTCTCCAGCATACAGTTGACCTGATATTAGCAACAAAAGTGTTATGTTGTTGCGTAAAATCTCACAATGGAATTAATCCTGACAGGTGCGTGCCTGTGTAGTCAAATTAATAGTGGCAAACGTTAGGAGTCGGGTGCGTTAGTGCGGTGAACTGGTACCAAGATGACTGCTACGTAGACAATAGGTATGACCTGGGAGTACATCGCCAAAATCGTGTCCTTTTTATATGGTTCTCGTGTCACTGTAAATATAAATAACTGTAAAACTTCTTGTCTAATATTAACTGTGATTGAAACTAATTTCAATTTTAAATTAATTTTCTCAATTTCCTAATAATTTCAGCGTCTAGAATTCTTGAATGTTTTATGCAGTACTATGAAATATTAATCGCATAAAACAGCATCACTGCAAATGTTTGTTTTTTTCAAATGCAACTAAAAAGACACAAATATAACACAAATATTAATATCTGAATATTAGGAGCCTCTGGGTATGGTGAGGGCAACGAATACTGAAGGTATGCGTGTTTATTTCCCTTCAATCACAGAAAACGGGTTTCATATTCACAGGGAGGACGCTTGACTGCAAACTCGTTCGCCCGCCGCGACACTGCAGAGCAGTCCTATTCATTAGACTACTACTGCCTGAATATTCACCTCATACTTATTCATGAATCCCGAAACATATACCAGTAACGCCACGAACCCTTCAATATATACAACTAACTTAATGAACTAATCCCTGGATATACCGATAGTGTGCGCTTGTCTATCATTCTCGCAACAGGGTCTAAGTTAAATGTCCACCGTTCAGTACAAGATGAAAATATCATAACGCAGTATCGACACTAATACAAAACTCATCTTTGAAGTAACAATATGGGCCACATCTTATTTTAATTTGTTTTAATCTTAATATATTGCTTGACGATGATGGGTGTGGCAAGGCTAGGATACGTAGGATTGTGTTCTTCAACCAAGCAGTGTCAGTACTGGAGGAGGGGTGGACACCACAACACCTGGAGCACAGGTCTAGTGTCCACAGTGCCTCCGGCTCACGGCTCCACTAATGCACCATCCTCTGAAAGCATATTACGGTTGGCTGTTTATGTAAATTACAAACCTTAAGTGCCAGACGTGGGCGAGAGGAAGGGTGGAAAATGGCTCGGGTCCTCGGACATAATGACACTTAGGGGTAACTACAATAAACTCAGGTGTGTGCTTGTGTAAACAGACACGTTCGTCCAGCCCCCACGTATCTTAATGATATATATATATATATATATATATATATATATATATATATATATATATATATATATATATATATATATATGTGTGTGTGTGTGTGTGTGTTTACGATGGATAAAAATACAGCGTCAATATAATTTTCTATAAATGGATGATGATTCTAGGTCAAGCCGTGTTCATCGTGCCTCTGTTGAACCATGAAGTGTTATTAATGTTTCGTTCCTCCTGGAGACTTATAACGGAGTCAGCTTTTACTGTAAGAGAATTATGAACAGCCGTACGGTTTATCAATGCAATGTACGAAATATTTAAAAAAAAATATACTGTACTGTACAAACAAAGATCAAACGATAGCACTTTGAAATCGTCTAAAACTATGGTGATGCAATTAACGTAAATATTATTGCTAAATATATATCATTACGATAAGTTGGTTATAGTTCTACAATTTATCAAATATATGACAATATATATTAGATGTTTAGTTACGATATTTAAAATATTGGGTGTTCATGTTGAAGGCATGCTTTTCTACAGTCACTGTTTATTGATGATGTCCCTGTGGCATATTTTCTAAATGTGTACGCCCTCAGCACCACCACCCTCACCCAGTCAGCCCACCAGCGGTACAGCCAATCATGGCCCACCTTGCGCGCTGGCAGTTGTGAAGTCGCACATTTCTAAGACAAATAATCTGCCTTACAGTGAAGAATAATTTATATACGTGTACCCAGAGGCGTGTCCAGGACATTTTGAATGGGGTGACCAAGGTGGGGCACAGGCTCGGTGTGTGTGTGTGTAAGTGATAGAATTGCGTAAATACAGTGGTCTGGTTCAATGAATTTAATGCTTCAAGTTAGGTTTGTACCTCTTCCTATTGAAATAATTCATACATCAATTTCAAAACTCATGACATTTTCTATTTCCATGTTTGAGCTCAAGGCCAGGATGATATATTAAGAAAATGAGCATACAACACAACACTAATTTCACTTTCAAAGTTTTCTAGAACTGTAAAGTAAAATTACTAGAATAGTACCAACTTAAACCAGTTGAAGAATAAACATAACTCAAGATGCGTCTGCTGTTCAGTTTTTCACCTATCATATTTTCAGGGAATAAAAAATGCATTTTAGCTATTCAAACAAGCCTCTTCCCAACCAGTACTGTCCAAATGAGGTCACACCGCAGTAACCTAATAATCATCTAAGAGTAAAAAGGATACATGGTAAGGTAATTATCCACTTAACTCCGGTTTATTGAATATAATATAAATGAAATATAAATTAAATTTCAATAATGAACACTGTTTAAAATCGCACTGTAATACATAAGGACAAAAAGAACAAAATCCACAAAGTTCAAAGCCACAACCCTTATATTGCAAAGCTATATACTGTACACCTTTACAACAGCTGAATTCGCCTGTTCTCGTGCTGGATAGCGAGCATTTTAATAAACTCGTCCATGTCTAATGACTTAACTCCTCTAGCCTCAATGCTGAGAACACCCAGGTTACTCAGTCTGCTGTCCGCCATAATTGTGCGCAAATAGCTCTTTGTGAGTTTTAGAGCTGAGAAGCTGCGCTCACAGGCAGCGCTGCTTACTGGGAGGGCCAAGGCAATTCTGAACAGACGGAACAGTTCATTAAAGACCTCTTTGTAGGGCTCTAGGAACACCTGTAGCTCTAATACACTGGACAGCTTCTGCATTCCACTTTGAGCTTTTTCCTCTCCGAAATCCTCTTTGCTTGGTGCAGCTCATGGCTGAGATCTTCAACATCACACTCAAAGATCTCTGCTAAGCGAAATACAGCTTCCTCCTCCAAGAAACTCTTGTTCATTGGGTACAGGGCATGTATTCCTTTCATGATGTCACAATTTGGTTTAGAGAAGCGTCTCTGCAACTCACAAACAATTGTGTCCACGATGGGGTAGAATATCCTCCTCCCTAAGCTGTCTTTGTCACCAACATTACATCTCCGCTGACCTATTGTGGATGTTACAATAGACCCATCCAGTCTTCAGTTGACTTTTGTGACCTCTTAGCATTTTCAACAGCAACATTGCACTGATTAGCAGTGTTTACAATGCCTTTTCATGGCTCCTCAACAAATGACGCGTTCCTGTACTTCTGAATTGTATCCTGAAGTGCTTCAACCAAATCCACCGCCCTAGCTAGGCAAAGCAAAGGCAATTGTATCATGTCTGATAGCAACTTCGTATCCCCAAGGAGTTTTCGAAAACTTGCAAGAAGACCAATAAATGTGAGGTGTATTTGTGTAAAGAAACCTCGAGCTTCTACAGATCTGTCTCCATTGTTTTCAAGGTCTATTTCATGCAGAATACGTAATATAGCAGGTAATCTATGCATTAGCTTCCTGCAAGCCAAGTACCTACATGCCCACCTGGTGTACAAGCCAAGTACCTACATGCCCACCTGGTGTACAAGCCAAGTACCTACATGCCCACCTGGTGTACAAGCCAAGTACCTACATGCCCACCTGGTGTACAAGCCAAGTATCTACATGCCCACCTGGTGTACAAGCCAAGTACCTACATGCCCACCTGGTGTCGCTAAGTTTTCGCAATTCCCTGGGCTCACCTTCATATATTTCCCTCTGAACATCCATCCACTGCTGGTGCACATAATAAGTTCAATATTCAGGCACTCAAAATTACAACGACTATTTGAGAATATTAATTTCTGCCTAAAAAAT
>NW_024736071.1:15296786-15413698 GCF_018991925.1 Homarus americanus
ATCCACATCCAACCGCACCAAATCCTCCCTTATCAGGTCGAGATTGGCTTTTCCATTATGTATTAGCGAAGATGATGTTTCTTGCAGGCGGTGACCTGATGGCTGGCGCTCGGCTTCACAATTCCTGCCATAATGATTTTGATATTGGTCCATTATGGCTAGGGGCTTTAACAGGTGATGGGGGACAGGTAAACTTTGCTGCCATTGTGTTATAGTGTTAGCTGTTATTGTGAGTAAGCGTGATGATAATACTAATACTAATATGAAAACAACAATAACAATAATAATAATAATTATTATTATTATCCGGTAATAATAATAATAATAATAATAATAATAATAATAATAATAATAATAATAATAATAATAATAATAATAATATAAAACAAACGGGGTATGCAATTTCAGTCAGCAGAGGTCAGGGGTCACCTTGACTCAGCAGAGGTCAGAGGGTTCACTTTGACTCAGCAGAAGTCAAGGATCACCTTGACTCAGCAGAGGTCAGGGTTCACCTTCAGTCAGTAGGGGTCAGAGGTCACCTTGTGTCAAGGGTCACCTTGAGTCACCAGGGGTCAGAAGTCACCCTGAGTCAGCAGAGGTCAGGGGTCAGTTTAGTCAGAGGAGGTCAAATGTCACCTTAAGTCACCAGAGGTCAGGGGGCAGGGATTACAACACAACAAGTTAGCAGAGGTGTACTTGTGGTGGCCGCTCACGTCTCTCCCTCCTAACTTAGCTCAAGGCCTCCAGAGTACCGCCATTCCACACTCTACATGCAGTTCACGAGGTTCTCGGAGCTCTGACCCATCTGTCTCCACCTGCTTTGTACCACTGCACAAAATATCAATTGAAGTCCGTCAATAAAATTCCCAAAGAAAATCCCACTATACTAATTCTCACTTGTAAAAGCCCATGGAAAGAAAGTCCGATTGTAGAAAAGCAGCTAAAAGTCTAAGTGAATAATATCCCAGAGGACAAAAATCCCATCACTGGTTGAATAACAATAAGGTGGACAAAATCCCACCAACAGTAACTACCTTGTGCTTCGGGGACACGACTCCTTTACTGGAATATACAACTCATTCTGATATTCAGTGTTTTAAAACCTTCCGAGGCCATTAATCAAGACTGTTTTTTATTGCTTTTCTTCTGTTTTCGGTGAGACAGCAATGGGGTAACTGGTAAATTACATACAATGGGTCTTACTGGCAGTCTTCACCATAAATTTAGGACCTACTAGATCGAATGCCAACTCCGTTTTTTTCCCCAAGACAAATGGAAAGCCACCGTGATATAACCCACCGATCACGTTTGTCATGGGTTGTGTTAGGCTTACCCACGCAACCACCGCCAAAGTTTGTTTTACTAGAGATAAGACGCCCGGCGAGGCATAACTGGGACATGTATTTTTCAATTAGTGTATGTTAGCCAGCCTTTAGGGGGGTGGGCAGTGAAACAGTGTTGTACTGTTCATCGTTTCACACCCAAAAACCTCATTTTAAGTAGTATCCCCTGAGCCATGGGTTAGTTAAGAAGTCGTTCCCATCCTCTCCCTCCTGAAAGGGAGCGGGACACCACACCACACAGAGCCCTCCACCGCCACTCCGTCCTGTGGACCATGATCGACACGAGACTAAGCGTGTTAACCTAGGTTTGTTATCCCCGTGGAAATATCACGTGTGGAAGCCTGGTTGCGACAAAAGCAATCCAGGCTGGTCTATTGCACCTAAATGGTTAATTCAAGTCACGCTTACCAGTTCTCGTTGCTGCGACAACCGCCTACAGTGACTGTCAGTGAAGCGAGACTATGTGTGGTAACCCAAGAGTACTTTTTGTTGTTATGGCCGTGGAAAGAAGTTCTTGTGATGAAGCCTGGTTGTAACAAAAGCAATCCAGGCTGGCAGTAAATGTATCACTTGAAGAATTAGACTCTGTTAAGTCATACCCACAGTAGAGTAATCACATGTGTCCCCAAGTTGGAAATTCCCTGTTTTAGAAGAATAATTTTATTACAGCGTGAACGTGAGCGAATCATATATCCAAGCAAATTGTAAATCATTGTATGGAAGCTTGACAAATAAATGTAAGTACAATTATCTGCCCGTATCTGTGATCCTATCTTATTATTACTAAAGGTAATGACTGATTGGTTATGACACAGTATAACCATTAACTTAGATGGATGTTGAACTTTAAATGAATTCATTAAATCATCATTTATCAAGTATAAATCATGGAATGTCGAGTGGTGGAGTGAACTTCTACATAAATACGCCATAATCTCCTGTAAGTAATCAGTGTGAAGGTATCGAACTCTACGGTAAGAAATAAGAAATACGACATATTATTATCTTTATATAATATAATCCACTCCTACTACCACCGATACACCCAAAACCATGACAACGTTCACTGAGAAATATATGTATTGAAGCACCGACGACTTTGAATGTTCTTGTATGAGTAACGGGTATATACTAATGTGCCTGCTTTACTGCTTGTAAATGCAATTAATAGAAATACACTGTAATTCAAACTCGCAAAGACGAGGTAGTTGTGACCCAACACCACGGCCAATTTTGCCTTAAGCTTCAATTGCAATATGGCAATTTACCTGTGATAGGTCCTGCAAAATCTTCCGCCTCGCTCAGCAACACGGAAGTTAATCGAGAAGCTACAGTACACGAGCAACATGGAGAAAATTCTACTGTATTACGCTGACAAAATCAAACCCATGTAAATTTATTCAATGTTCCGAGACACGCAAATGCACGTTGAACCACTGATGATAACCATTTGTCTACATACAAACAAAATATTTATCTGAACATACGCCAAAAAAAGTTTCATGTAATGGAAACAAAAAGACGTAAATAGAAAAGATAAAAGAAATCCTTTGAAATTCAGTTCTGCCCTGATGTTACTCGTCTCAGTCAATTCTGTTATCCTGACCTGAACACTAGTGGAGGGAGCACAGCGCAGGTCTTGTTGTGTAGAGTCGCAGGTGATTCCCACACAGTTGGATATAAAAAATGCTTCACAGGGAAATAACGTGCACACTCAAAAGAACTGGCACATCTACAATTCAGATGACACGGAGAGCCACCTCGTCAAAACTTTATTGTACACGTATACAAAGCTTCCGCACACACACACACACAAGCGCCAATCATCAATAAATTATGTATACTTTATGTCGTTTGAACAAAATCTATTTGAAGGACAATGTTTTTACACCTGCATTGCGCATGAATATTTGTTTATGTAGAGTTACTTAAAAAACAAAAAAACATAACAATGTATATGTCCCCTTCGCGACCCAACCCAGGACCCAGATTTTACTCAGGAGCCGAGAATAGGATCTTCTTTAAGCCAGCACAACAATAATCACAGCATCTAGTATATCGCCCCAGTCAACTCCCCGTCACACAGCATCCACTATATCGCCCCAGTCAACTCCCCGTCACACAGCATCCACTATATCGCCCCAGTCAACTCCCCGTCACACAGCATCCACTATATCACCCCAGTCAACTCCCCGTCACACAGCATCCACTATATCGCCCCAGTCAACTCCCCGTCACAGCATCACTATATCGCATCAACTCCCGTCACAGCATCCACTATATCGCTCAGTCAACTCCCGTCACAGCATCCACTATATCTCAGCTCCCCGTCACACAGCATCCACTATATCGCTCCAGTCAACTCCCCGTCACACAGCACTCCACTATATCGCCCCAGTCAACTCCCGTCACACAGCATCCACTATATCGCTCCAGTCAACTCCCGTCACAGCATCCACTATATCGCCCAGTCAACTCCCGTCACAGCATCCACGCTCCCCAGTCACCCTGTCACACAGCATCACTATATCGCCCAGTCCTCCGTCACACAGCATCCTATATCGCTCCAGTCAACTCCCGTCACAGCATCCACTATATCGCCCCAACTCCGCTCCAGCACAGCATCCACTATATCCCCAGTCAACTCCCCGTCACAGCATCCACAGTCATCCACAGCATCCACTATATCGCCCCAGTCAACTCCCCGTCACACAGCATCCACTATATCGCCCCAGTCAACTCCCGTCACGCGCATCCACAATATCGCTCCAGTCAGTCCCCGTCACACAGCATCCACTATATTGCCCCAGTCAACTCCCCGTCACACAGCATCACTATATCGCTCCAGTCAACTCCCCGTCACACAGCATCCTATATTGCCCCAGTCAACTCCCGTCACACAGCATCACTATATCGCCCCAGTCAACTCCCGTCACAGCATCCATATCATCCATCAACTCCCCGTCACACAGCATCACACTATATCGCCCCTCAACTCCCCGTCACACAGCATCCACTATATCGAGTCAACTCCGTCACACAGCATCCTATATCGCCCCAGTCAACTCCCCACACAGCATCCACTATATCGCCCCAGTCAACTCTCACACAGCATCCACTATCAACATCGCATCAACTCCCGTCCATCCACTATATCGCCCCAGTCAACTCCCGTCACACAGCATCTACTATATCGCCCCAGTCAACTCCCCGTCACGCATCCACTATATCGCCCCAGTCAACTCCCGTCACACAGCATCCACTATATCGCCCCAGTCAACTCCCGTCACAGCAGCATCCCGTCACACAGCATCTACTATGCCCCAGTCAACTCCCCGTCACACAGCATCACTATATCGTCAACTCCCCGTCACAGCATCTATATATCGTCAACTCCCCGTCACACAGCATCCACTATATCGCCCAAGTCAACTCCCCGTCACACAGCATCCACTATATCACCCCAGTCAACTCCCCGTCACACAGCATCCACTATATCGCCCCAGTCAACTCCCGTCACAGCAATAATCACACAGCAATAATCACAGTTTCCAGTGTATCACTATGGCCACACAGCAATAATCACAGCACCTGCCCCTGGATCATGAAATTCAATTTGCATAATTATAACCATTAAGGACATTAAATGACGCGTCGGGTCCATTATGTAAGGTGACAAGGCCATTCATTAACCTCGCCACCTGCTACATGGCTCTATCACCCTCGATAAAAGTGAAATGAACTTTAAGTCTACGTCTACCCGAGGCATCAAAAGTGAAAAGTATTAGGTGAAATATATCTCCCAATATACCCTTAAAAGTGAGACGTATAAAAAGAAATGTATCCTCCCATTGTCATTAAACGTGAAAAAAACCAAGTAAAAAAATCTCTCTCTCTCTCTCTCTCTCTCTCTCTCTCATAGCTAGCAACTCTCGCGTCTCTCTTCCCTCTCCCTAGCCCGTTTTTTTCTATCCTTCCTATCCATCCTCTATCCTTCCGCTCAATCCCTTGGCCCCTTCCTCTATCCTTCCCCTCTCTCTCCTCTCCATTCCCCTGTCTTCCTCTACCCTTCCTCTTTATCCCACATCCCTCCTCTTCACCTCCTAGCCCCTTTCCTTATCCTCTTCTACGTCCCCTAGTCCCTTCCCCTATTCTTTTCTTCACCCCCTAGCCTCTTCCCTTATCCCTCCTCTTCATCCCCTGGCCCCTTGCCCTATCCTCCTCCCCATCTCCTACCCCCCCGACCTCACCCCAGGGCACACCTGGGCACGCCAACTTTGGGAAAACTTGGGTCGACTCGACAGCAGAGAGACGTGAGATGAACCATGATTTTAATGCCAGATAGAGCACGCCTGTAGGAGCCCCCAGCTGGCCCAATCCAGCAAGAGTCAGGCCTAAGCCATCAGGGCTTAACAAACGGGAGTCGGGGTTTAATCAACAGGACTATACAAGCAGGGCTAAACCGAGAGGAGCCAGGGCTATACTAACAAGGCTAAACCAACAGGAACCAGGGCTAAATTAACAGACGCCAGGGTTAAACTAACAGGGCTACAACAGTAGGAGCCAGCAGAAGCCAGGGCTACACCAACACGAATCAGGGTTAAATCAACAGGAGCCAGGGCTAAACCAATAGAGGTATTCGAGCAAGGCTACACCAGCAGGAGCCAGGGCTAAACTACCATAAGCCAAGGCTACACCAACAGGAACCAGGGCTACACCAGCAGGAGCCAGGGTCTACACCAGCAGGAGCCAGGGCTAAACTACCATAAGCCAAGGCTACACCAACAGGAACCAGGGCTACACCAGCAGGAGCCAGGGTCTACACCAGCAGGAACCAGGGCTACACCACACGTAGCTGGTGGTAGTGAGGGTGCTGGTGCTACTAGTGTCTATTAAATCGACCTAAAGTGCAGCAAACAATCACGCGCCGGATTCTCAAAGGCTCGTACAAGGAAAAGACGCAGTAATTCAAGACGCAAGAATGTACTTAACCTATTGATTTTTAGCAAAAACAGAAAAATAACATCTGGGAATAACGTCAAAAGCCTACCCCAACTAGATAGCATTCCATTACGGCCAGAAGAAATTTAGATACAAAATCTTTCCGAGGCTTCTGCAACTTGATTACACACATCCCTTAACAGAAGGTAAAAATACTTATCTAGTTAAGGTTGAGTGTTAGTGCAAATTTAATGCCATTTTCATTGTTGTTTTTATGTTTTAACTCAAATTAACCCGTTAGGAGTATTCTTCTATCTTCACTTAGGGGGATTATTTACCGTACGAGCTTTTGAGAATCGAGACACCAGCGTGACGAGGGCTCTCTGCTGCTGGATACCTCTCATGCATATGTAAATTAGTCTTTACAACTAAACAGCCTGCATACATGTTGATCAAGTTGAAAGACACGGTGTATCTCTTTTCCTCTCTGTTATCTTGTCATCATTAAATTTACTGCTTACTTTTATCCTTTATTTTATATCTATCGTTAAAAAATCACTCCATGTACCTATCGTTAAAAATCACTCCATTGCAATATATCCATTCTCAGTATGTAGAATTATCGCTAAATATTTTATAGCCATCACTACAATTAGGCCAGACATATTTTTTTTCAGAATTCACCATTAATATAAATGGATATGTATAATTTATCTACTGCATTTATATTTCTGACTGTAATTTAGTTCCATGAGTTAATTAATTGTTCTTATTTTCTACTTTTCATTAATTCCGTCGTATACTTCTTCTCTTCTTCTATTTGTCACAATGTAACTAAACAAACACACAAAGACTCCAGAGTATTTACCTTGTCTCTGTTCTTCCTCTTGGTTGATGCTCGCTTCTTAGGACTCTTCCTGAGGGAGGACTTGAAGGATCCACGTCGAGGCAGCTTCACGATCCAGGAGGGCGGCACTATGATGCTCGTGTGGATCCCTGGAGGAGGTAAACGTGGGTTAGTTTACGGCTCAAGGAATAATAGATTAGTTTCCCCTCCACACTGTTTAATGCAAATTCGTTTTCTATGAGTAAGTCTCCCCCCTCCAAAAGTATTAAGCAAATTCTTCTTCTACAAGCACTAGACAAGTTCTCCCTACAGGATAGTTAAGCAAGTTTTCCTTGTTAAATTACCAGTCAAATTCTTATAAAAGCATTAAGCAAGTGTTTAAAAAATAAAAATAAATAAAAATAAAAAATTAAATAAAAAATAATTTCTCCCTCAAAATTATCAAGTTAATCCATTTTTTTTAAATTATCTTATTACTCAAAAGATCTCAAATTAACTTAATCCTCTAAAAAATATTCAGAGTAAAATTAGAAAAGATTGTTTTATATACACAGTGGACTGGACTTAGTGACGTCTTTACTTATAGGATCCCATCAAAATTTGTCTTAATTAATATTTATCATCTAGACCACGCGAGTAGCTCATTGTGGTATAGCACTTTATCGACCAAGAGACACTACATATAACTCATAAGAGGCAAAATTATAGAGAGGAGTTCTAGTTCTGGGTTTACATATTGGAACGTTTTGTTTACATGAGAGAGAGTCTTTATAAGAGGAGAATTTTAATATTTTCTGATTTCTAACTTACATACAATTTATTTTTGCCTGTATTTTTACCTTTCATCTGTATCTGTACCTGTATTAGTTTCCGTTAGCATGAAGGTTGTTTCCCTGTACTTGTACCTGTAATTACTTGCACCTGTATCTTATAGTTAAACTTGCATCCATTGCTTTTAAATCTGTACTTGTAGCTGTACTTTAAGCGTCACCTGTCCCTGTACCTGAATATTTAGCTTTACCTGTACCTTTAGCTTTACCTGTACATTTAGCTTTACCTGTACCTTTAGCTTTACCTGTACCTTTAGCTTTACCTGTACCTTTAGCTTTACCTGTACCTTTAGCTTTACCTGTACCTTTAGCTTTACCTGTACCTTTAGCTTTACCTGTACCTTTAGCTTTACCTGCACATTCAACTGTAACCTATACCTATACCTGTATAACAGCTTCTACAGCATGAGTTAGAACAGGCCAAGGAGGAGATAAACACACACACACACACACACACACACACACACACACACACACACACACACACACACACACACACACACACACACACACACACACACACACACACACACACACACACGCACACACAATAGGCCAATAAGCAAAAAGCGCTCAACACCTTTTTTTTTAATTAAATACCAATGATATCCAGTTCTGCACAGGAGAGTTCGTGAAAAGATAAAACAAAGAAAATAATATATATTTTTTTTCACGTGTGTGAGAGAGAGAGAGAGAGAGAGAGAGAGAGAGAGAGAGAGAGAGAGAGAGAGAGAGAGAGAACGGACAATCTCCCCCTCTGCAATCTGTGGCTGCCACCCTGAGCATCAGAACAAGGGATGAAATCAGGATGGACTCGCTTATAGGATGGAGACGAGAAGGATGAATACCGGGAACATGCGAAGGAAAAAGAGGATGGAGGACGTCGTTGGAGGATGAGGGAAGGGTTAGGAGGAGAACTAAAAGGAGGGAGGAGGTTTCTGGAGAATGGGAGGCGGGAGATCTTGAGAGGTTGGAGGTCACCGAAAGATGAGAGGGCGATCTTGGAGGACTTTGGAGAATAGGGCGAATATACAGTAGAGGAGGTGGTGGTTAAGTAAAAAAAAAATTGTGTCATGATATATACAGAATGTAACATGGTATAATAATTCCAGATCTATATTAATAACGAAACAATAATAATAACACCAATAATAACAATTGTGATAACAGTAATAACAATAATAATAATCAACAAGTATCAAACATACCCCAAGAAACGTCAAGATGATGATGATGATGATGATGATGATGATGATGATGATGATGATGATGATGATGACCAGTACTTAGGAATAATACAGTTCTTTCATGACCAACTGTTATCAACATTATCTAAGAGCCTGTCAAGGAGTTTTTTGGTGTGTGTGTGTGTGTGTGTGTGTGTGTGTGTGTGTGTGTGTGTGTGTGTGTGTGTGTGTGTGTGTCGATGTGTGTGTATGTGTGTGTGTGTATGTGTCGAGGTGTGTGTGTGTGTCGTTGGCCAGGAGCGTCACCTTTAACACAGGCCAAGTGGCACCCCAGGTATGACGTAGCTAAGGTAGGGAGATAATTATACACGCCATCTACCCCTTAATTCCCACTTACTCCCTTACCCCTTAACTCCCACTTACCCCCTTACCCCTTAATTCCCACTTACCCCCTTACCCCTTAATTCCCACTTACCCCCTTACCCCTTAATTCCCACTTAAACCCTTACCCCTTAATTCCCCTTAAACCCTTACCTACTCCTCTTACCCCTTAACTCCCACCTAGCATCCCTTACCCCTTTACTCACATACAAGGCTTTTGGGTGGCGAAAATTTAATACTGAGAGAGAGAGAGAGAGAGAGAGAGAGAGAGAGAGAGAGAGTTAAATCGTCATACAAATTTCATATTGATAAAGAGTGTGTACTGTACTATATAGACAAATAAGACAATGCAGGTTCACATAACTGTACTTCCGGTTGGATCCCTGATGGCCAGATATAATGACTTGCACACACACACACACACACACACACATATATATATATATATATATATATATATATTATATACTAAAACACGTCGATGATTGGCGCAACAACATGAAACACGTCGATGATTGAGGAAAGTATGAAAATAAGACGGTGATTGGCGTAAGTTTGAGAACACGTTAATGATTGGTTAATAAAATCTCGTCGATGAATAAATAGTGCAACAGTTTATAGATACGTCAATGATTAGTGAAGTATTGTGAAAACTCGTCCATGATTGGTGGAACAGTGTAAAAACTCGTCCATGATTGGTGGAACAGTGTAAAAACTCGTCCATGATTGGTGCAACAGTTCGAATAACCACGTAGCTAAATATTTACAATTGCCCCATATATACATCCGTACAGTATTTGCATTTCATGGCTGGATTATTCATGACCATTGGATGTAAGCTGCAATAACGACATGGTACAGTGAATAACCTCGAATACTGAACACCAATATAATATTACTTAATATTTTACAATATGTTTTTCCTGGAAATATTAGGTAACACTTTTATGTGATGTGTATCTAGCGAAAATAACAAAATATTGTAAGGAGTATTAAACAACAACATTTCAAAATGATGTTTTAAAATATCTAGACAAGGTAAAATGGTTTAACACAACCTGTAATTAGTGAAAATGAATAAAATAATGTATAAATGTATAACGTGAATATATGTATGACAGTTTGACACAACTCATATTCTATAGAAATAGCAAAATAACGTAATGACTTCAATGTTTAATTAAAAAAAAAAAAAAAAAAAATCATACATATTACAAAACACTTTTACATTCAAGATATTTATTTAAATGTATTCCTGACGCCTAATGTAAGTAATACACACAACGAAGCTGTTAAGGTTACAATACCGGAACGTCATAGTACTGGTGGTTCAGGTTAGGTTAGGTTACTGTGGATTTTTGAAGGTTAAGTTAGATTAATGTAGGGTAGGTTAGATTAATGTAAGGTTAGGTTAAGTAAGTTAAGTAAAATTAAAGGTTAAAGGTTCGAAATACCAGTAGCTAACAAGGGAGTTTAACCTCGTTAGTGTTCTGAGATGATGACCCAAACCTTCAGCCAATTACAAAAAAGAAACGTGATTTAAACTCGTCCGAGAGATTTGATTGGATGAAGCTAACGAAGGAAATTCAAGAGGCTACATCCAATGCCTCGTGTGGTATGGACGGATAGAGACACGGACGGATGGACAGACAGACAGACAGACAGACAGAAAGCATACTAAGTAAAATAAATAAATAAATAACAATTAAGTAGCTGCCGCCTCCCAATTCCACTGTCAAAGGGAAACGAAATAAAAAAATCCAATTATCTTTCTAGAGTTTTTAAGTCAAGACGGACAAACAACTGAAGCGAATGAAGACGTCGGGGCAAGTTAGCTGAGGGAGGAAGAGGGTGAGGGGAGAGGGAGGTGAGGGAGAGGGTAATGGGGGAGAGATGGGGGAGTAGGGGAGGAAGAGAGGAGTAAGGGGAGGGAGATTGTGAGGGAAGATGGGAAGGAGAGGAAGAGGGGAGAAGGTGAGAGAGAAAGGGTGAGGGGAGGGAAGGGGGTGAGGGGGGTGGGGAGGTGAGGGGAAATGGACAATGTGAGGAGGGGAGAGGAGAAGATGAGGAAGGGGGAGATGGGGAAGATGAGAGGGTGAGGGGAGGGGAGAAGGTGTGAGGAAGGGGCAGGGGAAGGGGTGAGGGAGAGGAGATGAGGAGAAAGTGGGAGGAGGAGGGAGATGATAAGTGGAGGAGATGGGGGAGATAGTGAGGAAGGATATGAGGAAAGGGGTGAGGGAGGGAAGATCAGCAGAGGTTGAGAGGAGATGAAGAGGGAGAGGGAAAGAACAGGGGGAGAGAGGGAGGGGGGAGGGAGGGTGAGAGAATCAGGGGGAGGGGGAGGTGGGGAAACAGGGAAGCCAATTAAATACTCTGAGAAAACATCGCCTCAAATAGTGCCTGGATTTTATCTCTGATGAAGGAGAGGGAGATGGGGAAGGAGGGGGGGTGGGGAAGAGGAGGAAATGAAAGGGGAGGGGATTAGGAAGGGACATTAGAGAGGGAAGCGGGGGGGGTAGAATTTGAAGTTAGGTTAGATTAGGAAAGACATGTGAACCCCTAACATTTTGCACATTACTTTCGGTTCATCTTTCACAGCAGTGGTTTTTATTGTCTGAAGTCCAGTGTTTTTATCTAAGACCAAAGGCTGGTGAACAAAATCCCATTATTATTATTACAGACAAACACATTAATCCCTTGAACAAAAACCCATTAATCTTCTTGACAAAATCCATTAATCTCACGCAATATAAAAACATTAAGCAATTTTACACGGAGACAATTCCTTCCTTTATAAAATCCGATGACAAAATCCCACCACAGAAATTAAGTAGACAAATCCCATATAACCAAAAACTAGGATAATCTTCTCAAGCAAAATATATCAAACAAATTCCCTTTTCATACATTTTATATCGGAAAAAATCTCTTCCCAAATATAATAAATCAGACAAAATCCCGAAAACTCGAAATTTTTTAATCTTCATAGAGGTTCTGATCCCATGTTAAAGCAAGGCAGTGTTAGGTTAAGTAAATGGGATTCCCCCCCTCTCCCCCACCAACCCTTGGGGACATTCACAAACACAATTTACAGTCCTTTTACGTCGCTACAACTTCGTTATATCTGGTTAGCTGTTTGGAGAATTATTATTTGTCATACGTGTAGAAACCACACACACACACACACACACACACACACACACACACACACACACACACACACACACACACACACACACACACACACACACACACACACACACACACACACACACACACACACACACACACACACACACACACACACACACACACACACACACACACACACACACACACACACACACACACACACACACACACACACACACACACACACACACACACACACACACACACACACACACACACACACACACACACACACACACACACACACACACACACACACACACACACACACACACACACACACACACACACACACACACACACACACACACACACGGTCCTACGAACTCATTAACATACACATTATTCTCTACTCATTTTATTTCCTAATGATTTCACACTTTATATTCATTTACATTGTTTTGGCCAAAGACTGAATAATGATTATTTTTCATTCCATTTCCCACCACTGCAATTACTGAATAGAATTGGGTCAAACGCTGGGAATTATAATGTTTAAATTCTGGAGTCCAATTTGATGTGTGTTTAAGCACTGTAGGAAAATTTGAATAAAATACGTTCAGAAGAGGATAATTAACCTTTATAATTTATGCTATATTTCTAAATGGTTAAAAACATTAACCCTTAAAGCCCGGGTGACGTTTTTCTACGTTCACTTAGGCGACCCTGGGTGACATTCCTCAACGTTCTTAATTTCGCGGCATATTTTGAATGCCCACTTTGTCCAGGGCCAGGCTCACGCGGCCAGTTTCCCGGCAGCTATTGTGATCCTTCATGATAGATGTGTGTTAGACCTCTCGTGACCCACCTCCCTTCTCCACACCCGAACACAAGCAAAGCCGTTTGTTTGACAATAATACTGTTCGTCATGAGTTGCTTGATTTGAGTGGCACTGATATAGTATCGGGTGACGAAGACAATAATGGGCGGAAACAGACCCACATGATGTCGAGTTTGGCGCTCTTTCCCCCCTCCTCACCCTGCCAGCCACCGTGGTTTTGAACCAAGGCGCAAAGATATTACGACTTGGTGCAATGGTGCATGAAGTGTGGAGTTGCCTTGTGCATTCCGTGTTACAATGACTTCCATACGGTCAAGAAGTTCTATATTCAGTAGTTGTACATAGTGTATATATATGACAGTAGTGCTAAGTTTTGCACTGCATGAATAGTCCTACTACTTAATATTTTATAATTCTTTTGAGGAAATTAGGAAAATTTTGTGAGCTTTGTAGCAGCAAAAAGATAGAAATCCGATATAAAAATGCCTTCAAGTAAGAATTGTGTTGCAAGTGTGTGTCAACATCACTTCCCGCTCGCTCTGGGCTGTGAGCAGCAGCTTCCAACAAAACGTCTTTTCATCACACTATTCATCAACACCCCAACCAATTCTCCTGCTATGCTACAGTGAAAGTTGAATGGAAGTACAGTACATTCTTCTGGTCTTTTTCCTTTATTGATTAACCCATTTAAAAGGAGACAATAGATAATAATTTTTGTTTTGCCAAAATAAGTCTGTATATGGGGCTGTATTCCGTACACAAAGATGCAGCGCGACAAGCACTGCACTCGACCCCAACTACCTCATTCACAGCTGGGTGGCCTGGGGATGATGCCCTAAGGAAAGAAGGCAAGCGCTGTATCCACTCCGCTGCTACACCACAAATCAACTTTAAAAACCAACATAACATCACAACTCACACATACGCATCCTCCATCACTGACAAAATCTCACTAACTCTTTTTGACATGTAAAATCAATCCGGAGACAACTTTTCTGTGTACTTACACATACTGTATATGGATTATGTATTTTTCTCCTTTGTACATGTTAGTACGAAGAACGGATACAATTAAATTTGTTATATATATATATATATATATATATATATATATATATATATATATATATATATATATATATATATATATATATATATATCACCCGCCCCCTCGTCTCAAGAGCGAAAAATAATGAAAGAAAATGTAAGAGATATAAACTACTATAAAAGTGGGTAAAATATCATCAGTTTTCACGTAAAGTAACAATAGGGAAGTCAACCCTCTAATCTTGGGGGGGGGGGTTGACAACGAAGAAAAAGAACGGTCACGTGCAGGGAAAAACAAATTTCTTTTCTGTTTTATTCGTATCTGAGGAAACAAAAGCAGTGCCGATCTCTCTCTTCCCTCACCCCAACAACCTTCCCCCCTACACAAAACTTCTTTCCTTTTCTGGTGATGGCTTCTATGCGTTCAACAGGGTGAAAAAAAAGGAAAGAAAAAGAATACGGGACAAAAAATTAGCTAAATATACCATGAAAATATCTGGCGACACTTGGCAACCTCTCCAGCACAGTGGCCAAGGTTTAGATTCTTGGGAGTATCATAAATTGATTTTTTGCCATAATAGGAGAACGTTTCTACCCGACTCTAATTAAACAGTAAAAAAAAAAAACTGGCCTTGGGAATAAAAGTGAAACTACAGTACAGTCAGATTATACCGTAACTTGCTGCACTCTCTTACTACAGATGGGAGACTTCTAATGACCAATGCTCAGAATGTCGTGCGTTAAATTTTCCCTGTAATTGGTGCTAGGATGAGGCTTCTTCAGCTGGTATACTTGAGCTACATCATATTGTAGTGTAAACTTCAGAACTGCAATGAGATTATCGAAAAATAGATGCATCCCTTTTTCATCCCAGGAAAAAGAAAAAGTCCGAGAATCCAACATGCAGTGTGTCCAGATTCACGTAATATCAATACCCCCTTCAACTTTTGCTGGCGGGGCGCTCAAGTATTTTTTTTTTTTTTATCAAAGGCATCGGGTAACAAACACTGCTCTCATGCCTCACTCCCGCGGACAAAGACCGAGTCTCTTCCAACATTATCAAGTCTTTGTTATTCAGCCTACTGTACTACTATTGATACATAACATACTGAATAGTAGGAGAGGTAGAGAAGGTGTGGAACAAAAGGACACAGGAGGGAAGGAAAGAGAAAGGAAAATTAAAATGAAAAAATAAGGAAAGACGAAGTAAGGAAAAATAGAATAACAAAAAAGTAAGGTCGACATTTTAATTTCCCAATATTATATAAACTGTCGCACCCGTCTACTGTCACACCTGTCTACTGTCGCACCCGTCTACTGTCACACCTGTCTACTGTCGCACCCGTCTCTTGTCACACCTGTCCACTGTCGCACCCGTCTCTTGTCACACCTGTCCACTGTCGCACCTGTCTACTGTCGCACCCGTCTACTGTCGCACCTGTTTACGTCGCCCCGGTCTACCGCGCGTCGCACCTGTCCAGTTACCCCTGCGTACCATCGCACCAGTCTACAGTCGCCCCTGGCTACCATCTCACCTGTCTACCGTCCCATCTGTCTACGTCGCCCCTTGTGTGTGCAACAATAATCTTGTGTTCTCCAGCTGTCGTTAAAAAAAACGCTTTTTACCGTGAAGATTGACTGCTTGGAAGGGGAGGAGAATAGGAAAGTGGAGAGCACAATAAGAGAAGGGAAATAGGAAAGGAGGAAGAAAATAGGAAAGGCGAATAAGAGAGGGGGAGAAGGATATTAAGATAAGAGGAAGAGAATGAGAGAAAGGAAGAGGAGCTGGGCACACAACCATTCTTCAACCATGTTGAATAAATTGTTTATTTTTCCAGAGAGAAATTGCAACAGCAACAACCTTCTTAATAACAACAACTACAATAGCAACAACAACAACCAAACAACAACTACAACAACAACCAACAACAAAAGCTTATTATATTAAATAGTGACTGTCAACAACAATTCTCACGTTTTCTTCAAGAGCAACACAGCAGTAAAAAAATACGTTATTCAATTATAATCTCTCCACAAACAGTCTACGATTTCTTCTCTGGAAAGAATTGAAAACAGTAAAATATTTAGTGTTTTCCAGTTCTTGACGGCACATCACAACAGAAGTTGATCTTGCTTCTGCAGCATTCAGCACTTAGTGGATTACTCCACCACTAGGTACAGTGGTGGTACAGTACAACTAAGGGTTGTTCCACCATCATTCAGCAGCTAATGAGTTACTCCATCACTAGATAGGGTGCTGGTAAAACTAAGGGTTGTTCCACCATCATTCAGCAGCTAGTGAGTTACTCCATCACTAGATAGGGTGCTGGTAAAACTAAGGGTTGTTCCACCATCATTCAGCAGCTAGTGAGTTACTCCATCACTAGATAGGGTGCTGGTAAAACTAAGGGTTGTTCCACCATCATTCAGCAGCTAGTGAGTTACTCCATCACTAGATAGGGTGCTGGTAAAACTAAGGGTTGTTCCACCATCATTCAGCAGCTAGTGAGTTACTCCATCACTAGATAGGGTGCTGGTAAAACTAAGGGTTGTTCCACCATCATTCAGCAGCTAGTGAGTTACTCCATCACTAGATAGGGTGCTGGTAAAACTAAGGGTTGCTCCACCACCTTGCAGAGAAGGCAAAATGTCATATTGGGTTTAAACAAATGGTACGAATTGGCAGCTCGATGGACGTAAATAAACTCTGACTTCGTTTGTTTATGTTACAATGTTGGATTTTTACACGAGGTTGGTTTAAGAAAGGTAACAGATGTCGCTCAATCACGAACAGATACTCGAGGAAACCGGGGACTGAGAAACCTGTGGTGTTTGGTAGGGTCACACTGGATAACACCCTTCTCATGTGTCCGGGCAGAGGCTCGAACCCTAATTAAGACAAATCAAGTAAAATTGGTAACAACATACACTATTTTTGATGATGAACTTTTAGTAAGCTACAGTGTATCAACCCGATTTATATAATTATAATTTGGATTTAATGGAAGTATCCGACATCTTGCGGTTACGTCTTAGTCCAGAAGATTCCTAATGTAAGCACCACTGAGTGACTTCTACACACAAACTCCTCTTGCTAGCTTCAGTCGTGACCTTTATTTAATTGATTACCGCATTCTTCCTATGAAATAAAAGTCCATTTTTATTAATTCATTTGATAGCTACATTATCTGGCATCATCATGATACATTAACGATATAATTTTTGCAAAACTTCAGTTAGGAAACAAATAGATAATGAAGTGCTCTAGAATCTGAAGCAATTTCTAGTCATTCTAGGGTCTAGATTGACTAAAAATTGCTTCCACTTGGCATACTGTCCCATCATCCGATCACAAAACGACACGTTATATGAGAAGGGTCACTCCACCGCCCGTTAACGACAACAACCACACCCAATAGTGTACTCACTTTATCACTGAGTGTACAGGCGCCATCTTACAGGTGGTATTCTAATCATTCACTACGACTGGAAATCGATTCGGGATCATTCGCTTGCGAGGCGAAAACGTGACCACTTTTTATCAACACTTTTTATCAACAACATTTCATGTCATTTTTTCGAAGTGATATTTAAAAATAGGCACTACTGTATGGCAAATTACCTGTACAATATTTCAAAAATATATACGAATCCGTCAATTTTAGTATATATTTGTTAATTAACTTGTGTGTATCATGGTACAAACCTTGAAAAATTAGGTAAACTCTTCTTAATTACATCTACTCTTATAGTAATCCTAACCTCAAGCTTTAATTTTACTCGCTTCTCGTGTAATAGCTTAAGTGTAAAAAAAATAATAACAAAAATATATATCATTGATCAGCATCGGTCAGTGCATTAAAAAATAAAAAATATAAACAACAAATAACTTCATATAAATATGATAAAGTTCGCAAAAGAGTGTAACACTTACAAATGAAAGAAAGTCGCTACAATACAAGCAGTTTTTAACACGCACGGTTTAAACACAACGCGACACATATAACAAACTTTACAACAGAGACAAAACTGAAACAAGTGTCGATATTATAAAGAAGATATAAATCGCACAAAATAAAAGTCAATTTAATACACGAGAGACAACACAAAATATTTCAATACTCTCTTTCTATTTTTAGTCAGATTTGGTGATCCTTCCCGGGACGAGGAGGACGTCTCTTAATTATGTGGTTCTTTCTTTAAGACGTCCATCCAGTTTGTCTTTCGTGCGCTGGCAGTTATTTGAAGGAAACAATATTCCTACACGGATGTCGTCTTTAATTTACAAATAAAATATATCGCGGTAAAATATAGTGCGCCCTGGCAGGCACTAATTGTTCCCCAGGGCTGTCTTGTTCACCATAAGCTCTTCAGTTTTCCCGACCACAACCAAAGACGAAAAATTAAATTGAGTTTCTTTACTGAAAATTGGAAGCACATGGTCGCACCTCTTGAATCTGCCGATTTTGTTTTCCGCCTGTGAGTAAAAAACTTATAAACTTGCTAGTGGAAAATTATAGTTATCACTCCCGGGATGTTTAATGTTTACATTAATTAAATTTCTGGGCAGACAAAGTCTCTTGGGGCTTTTGGATATGTCGCAGGATCATCTTCGGAACACCTAGTTCACCCAACTGTGACTGAGTACCTAACTTAACAGTTGGACAACGTGATTATGATTGACTGCAGTGCCGGCCAAACTGCCCTTTGTGTACCTAAAACAGGGATAGTTTAAACTGTGCCATATACCTACTGGCTGTAACGACGAGTATGATGTGTTTTTGCTCAGTCAGTTTCTACACATTTTCTATGATGTGTTGTATGAGAAAAGTAACTATAAGGTAATTTCTGCAACAATATTATACAAGGTTATTATAAAAGTTATATATGTTTACGTCTCCGTGTCCCATGTTTACTGTTAAACATGATTAAGTTTAATGATAGCGCGTCATGTCTTAAGGAATATTTATGTGACCAAGAAGAATTAAAATGTTAAACTGTGGTTTTAAAATATTCATTACAGTCTAAAATAATTTAATAATTTGTAGCAACCATTTGCACATGACGGCGTCAGGAGCCAAGGTGATGAGACCCGCTATTATCAGTCGTGGAGAAGTGTGGACCAAGATCTCGTATGATGATGCTCTGAGACACAGTATATGTTGGCTGTTTGATGATGTATTAACTTAGAAGAACGAAAGATATAGACATAGAGAAAGACAGATAAACCAATTCGATAGACTGACAAACAGATACATAGTTCCTAACAGATCGATATACAGAGAAGACAAAGATATAGATAGATAACGTTAGACAGACAGAGAAAATAAGAAATAAGAGGAAATAAATACAGAGAAAGATATACATAAATAGACAAACTGTTTGGTTTCTTGGATAAAAGAAAAATATATCAAGTCCTTCCTCTTACACGCGGACTCCACCTGTGTGACCTGGAGTGATGGACTAGGGCGTAACAGGTGTAAGAATTAATTTAACTTGGTTGAAAAATTTCAACTTGGCGTCACCCTCCGGCAGCCAGACCCGTGAGTCCTGGTAATTGAAGAAGCGAAAGGATAAAAGATTTTTAGACTCCTTCGATAACTTGACTGAATGTAACAGAGACTTTTGAACGACATCTTAACAAAAATAAATAACTATATACAGAAATACTTAAAACAGGTTGAGGTCACACTTCTCAATGGACTATGTAAGCGATTGGAAATATATTACAGGTATAGAACGTGTGTACTTTTACGGTATATATGTAGAAATAATTAATAGATGGTTATGGGCAAGTTAAGTCATATTTGAGAAAATAAAAAAACCCTCCCTAACGCACGAGAAACATATATCAGTCAGGTCAAAACAGGCGGGTGTTATTCTGAGCCATGATTTCAATTACTAATTCCGCCCGTAGTTGTATAAGACTACGGTGAAAAAACTCAACATACGAACCTTTGAGAATCGATTTTTACGTTGTGTCTCAGTCAGCCTAAAGATAATTCCAGTTAAGGGTAAAAATGATAGTATGTCGGACCTTTGATCATCCCATTTTTTTGTATCATAGTTTAAGTTACCCAGGTAGACTACTCTAAATATTCAGGTGGATGTACAAATTAACTTACAATCCTTTGACATTTTCTTTATTTGTTTTTCTTCATGATCGTGGCTTACGTTATGCAGGTACATAAATCCTATCTTCAATTTGGCGGGGAATATGTCAACCAAAGAATCACTGAGAATTTGGGGACGTGTTTCAGCCCTTTGGTGGAGAGAGAGAGAGAGAGACCCTGGAGCATTCTCACTATCACTCTCATTCGTATCTCTGTCTCTCTAACTCTAATTTGTATCTCTCTCTCTCCCTCTTTCTCTCCATTCTCGCTTTTTCTAGTCCCTGTCACCTTTCCTTCCCTCTACCCCCATTCTTCTCTGCCCCTTCCGTCCGCCATTCCACCCCCTCCCTCCCATCCCTGGTCACAACTCTGCAAGTGGGCCAATTAGTAGAGCTCTACCTCGTATTAGGGGCAGATTACTGACCTGAGCCTTTTGTGGGTGCGTGGTGAAGGGGGGAGGTAGAGAAGGGGGAGAAAGGAAAGGAGGCGAGAAAGAAGGGGGGAGGGAAGGAAAGGGGGGGATGACAAGGAGGAGGAAAGAAGAGGAAGGAGATGGAGATGGGAATAAGAGGAATGAAATACAATAAAAATATATATATACTCAAATAAACCAATACAGGAATAAACAAACACACACACACACACACACAGCAATAAACACACACGTACACAAACACACAGTACAAAACACAGACACAAACACACGCTGAACAACACAATAAACACACACGCCGCTGAACACAAAAACAACACAAACACAAAGTAATAAACAAACACACACACACAGCAATAAACACACACACGTACACAAACACACACAGTACAAAACACAGACACAAACACACGCTGAACAACACAATAAACACACACGCCCTGAACACAACACAACACAAACACAAATGGTAATCAACACACACACACACACACACAAACACACACAGTACAAAACACAGACACAAACACACGCTGAACAACACAATAAACACACACGCCCTGAACACAAAACAACACAAACACAAACACAAATGGTAATCAACACACACACACACACAAACACACACAAACACACTAAACAAAACAAAAAACATCCGAAACCAAAATTCACCCGGAGTTAACTTTCCTAATAGTAACTTTTAGTCAATACAAGAAAAATAAAAAAATCCCCGACGACCGACCTGGAACCTTTTAGTTATATATCTATATATATTTTTCCAACACCGAAATGGACCATAAGGGGGGAGGGGAGGTGGTGGAGAGAGGGGTGGGGTGAGGAGGGAGGTTGGGAAGGGGTGGTGGGGAGGGGGGTGCGATTGGAGGGGTGAGGAGGTGAGAGTCCCCATGGCATAATGGTCTATTAGACTATACAACAAACTATAATTATATATAAGCCTTTGATGCGTATAGAGGCATTAGAATGGCTGGCACTGTACTCAAACGCCTCTATTTCCCCCAACTGTAACAGCAGGTACCGTACTCTACATTCCGAGAGTTTAAGTGGTATAGAGGGCAGGGGGTGGCGTGTGTGAGCAGGGGGTGGCGTGTGAGGGCAGGGAGTGACGTGTGAGGGCAGGAAGTGACGTGTGAGGGCAGGGAGTGACGAGTGTGAGCAACAGAGCAAGGACTGAAGGGCGGTAAGAGGAAAGCAGATGACATGTAATTTGGTTAAGTCTGAGTGCAAGGATAAACTGACTCTGTGGTGCGAGGATAAGACTGACTCATTGTGATGGTGGTATGTAAGGGTAGACTGACTCAGTGTGGTGGTATGGAGATAAACTGACTCGGTGAGGTGGTATGTAAAGGTAGACTGACCCAGTGTGGTGGTGTGGAGATAAACTGACTCGGTGAGGTGGTGTGTAAAGGTAGACTGACCCAGTGTGGTGGTATGAGGGTAGACTGACTCAGTATGAGGGTAGACTGACTCAGTGTATTGGTGTGTGAGGGTAAAATATATACAGATATTAAGCCATATAATATTGCTAATTGATATGCCACTTCAACTATATAACGCTTACACAGGATTCTCAAATGAACGTACCTTTACTTTTCCCTTTAAATGCTAATGTGTGTGAACGAATCTAACCGACTCATTTAACTTTACAAGAGAACGATTTCATTAAGTTAAGAGCATAATATTATCCCCCTTAAGTGATGATGTGGGAACCTATTTAACTAGTTAATTTAACCTTGGATACACAGAGATTCTCAAAAGGATCGAAAGTTAAATTTCCCTCCCTAAACTTGGGGACATGAGAACGTATCTAACAGTCTCATTAAAACTCCAATCAAAAGGAGTGACCGAAATAGCTACAATGAAGATCATTTCTCTATTCCCAAATACGATGTACAAAAAAGAAGCACAAAAAAGGTAAAATATATATTGAGAATCTAAAAAGCAACGTTAAGAGGCGAGGAATTCAGAAGCTTCAAGTTTGTAAAAGAAAAAAAACAAACAAGGAGTTCGCTAATATATTAAGTCAACGTAGTCCATCCTGCGCCATTATAAATAGAACCTAACTTTCAGGTCATTAATTGTGTGAAAAATATAGTGCCTTGTTCTTCCTGGGAAAGTTAAGACTGGAGATATGTACAAATGTCTGGGGGAGATGTGTGTGTAGGTGGGTGAAGGATGGTGTAGGTGGGTGAAGGATGGTGTAGGTGGGTGAAGGATGGTGTAGGTGGGTGAAGGATGGTGTAGGTGGGTGAAGGATGGTGTAGTGGGGTGGGGCTGGATGGTGAAGGGTGGGGCGATGGTGTAGGGGTGAGGGATGGTAGGTGGGCATGGATGGCAGGTGGGCATGAGGTGTAGGTGGGTGAAGGATGGTGGTGGGGGACATGGTAGGGTGAGGGAGGGTAGGATGGTAGGTGGGCAGATGGTGTAGGGGTGGGGTGAGGATGGTAGGGTATGATGTGTAGGTGGGTGAGGGACAGGGTGAGGGATGGTGTAGGGTGAAAGATGGCAGGTGGGGTGAAAGATGGTGCAGAGGTAGTTGACGGTGAAAAGGAGCGATGGTGCAGGTGGGTGAGGGACGGTGCAGGTGGCTGATGGTGGGTGGTTGATGGTGAGGTAAGGAGGGATGGCAGGGTGGGTGAGGATGGTGCAGGGGTGATACGCAGGGTGAGGATGGTGAGGGTGGGTGAGGGACGGTGCAGGGCAAAGATGGTGCAGGTGACGGGGATGGTGGTGGGGACGGTGTAGGTGGGTGGGGACGTAGGGTGGGGACGGTAGGTGGCAAGACGGTGTAGGTGGTGGATGGTAAGGAAGACGGGTAGGTGGTGAGGATGGGTAGGGTAAGGGCTGCAGGTGGGCAATGATGGTGTAAGGAGGATGGCAGGTGGGTGAGGGACGTGGCAAGGGTTGACGGTGAGGGTGAGGGACGCAGAAAAGTGGGGATGGTAGGCAAGACGGTGCAGGTAAGGAGGATGCAGAGGTGCAAGGTGAAGGATGTGTAGGGTGGGTGAGGGATGGTGTAGGGTGAGGGATGGTGTAGGTGGTGAGGGATGTGTAGGTGGGGTGAGGATGGTAGGTGAGGGATGGTGTAGGTGGGGTGAGGGATGGTGGATGAACATATGTTTAAACCATAGAGTGGCAGACAGTGCAGGAAACAAAACAAAAACGCAAAAAAATAATTTGTGAAAATTAGAAAAAAATTAATATATAAGGAAAATAAGATGTTAAATCACAGTGTAGCCTTTTACGAAAGTCTCTCTCTCTCTCTCTCTCTCTCTCTCTGCTCCTCAGTTATTTAGTGTGGAATTCCGTCCCCTCCACCACAAAAAAGATAGCGAGGAAATTATGTAGATTCTGGCCTTGCTGAAACAAAATACAGCACTCGAAATTTTTGGTTCAGATATATAATAACATCGGAGAACGCACGCTGTATGTGTGGAGAGAGAGAGAGAGAGAGAGAGAGAGAGAGAGAGAGAGAGAGAGTTGTACCTCACCCACATGTCAATAAGCCCAGTTCGAAAGCCGGAACTCCCTTCAGTCAGTCTTAGGTAAAGCAGACCAGGATGAAAACAAGGAGTCCGGTTTCATGTAAGGTTTGGACTGGAGACTTACACCAAGGTTGACTTTTAAAGTACAAAATGCATTATCCAACCCTGAGTCTCCACTAATTATAATATACCTTACCCAACCTTAAAATCCGTTTAGGGTAGAGTAGAGTTGCGGAAATATGTCTCCAAACTAATGAGACATTAGTAGTATCACTATTAATGACTTAATGGGTATTGGTAATGTAACGACGGACGTGATTGGTGGATAGGTTTGCTATGTCATATAGGTTGACCGTCTGGAGACACGGGTTACCACAGGGGGTGTAGGAACACATTTCCGCAACTGTACCAAACCCCTTTAGTCTTATCCAACCCCGTAGTTCGCTTAAGACGATTCGATCATGACCCCCCCCCACCACTCCCCACCCCTGCCCCAACAAGATCTTTTGAAGACCTTCGTCCTCCGTGCACACCGTCTACAGATACACTGGACGTACGCCTTTAACATATACCCTCAGGTGGCTCTTATTCGTGCACAAGATTAGAGAGCGCTCTTTTAGCCCCCTCTCTCTACCCCCAGCAAAACACCGTCTGCATTGAGAGGGGGAATGTTACGACAAGCCCTTTAAAGGTTCAGGATGGTCTTGTTTTTTCCTTTGCAGCTCCATTCAGATTTTTTTTTCATCTGGCCATCTGGACTATTCATAGAGGAGGTGCGTTTTTTAAACCTTGAGCTTCGTAAACAGAATAAACAAGGTAAAAAGAGTAATTTCCAAGGTCTTACTACTTCAGCATTTTCAATATGGAACGTCTTCATAGAATTTCCAGGAGGACCATTGAGAGAGTTTCCTGAGCAATGTTAACTAGACAAGGAGATGAGGTCATGATACGTTGATCTTGTTATCTTAAGACTACAAGAAGCAACATGTGCACTTACACCTGTCACTGAGACTACTTACATACGGTCTGATTCCTCAACTATATTACTACAGATTGAGGACTTTGGTGTCATATTACTACCTTCATAAAGATACACACTCGTACTGCGGACTGAAGAATGATCTTTCCCTCAACCTTACGACCTATAATATATATATATATATATATATATATATATATATATATATATATATATATATATATATATATATATATATATATATATATATATATATATATCTTAACTATTTCCTCTGACTACTCACCAAGGGAACAAGTTTCCTCGATCTTGCTGATATTGAAGCAGCTCTCTTTGTTGTGGTAAGCCGCCTTACACCACGAACAACTAATGGCCACGATCTCCTTGGACCCAAACAACAGCTTCGACTGGAACCCCTGCAAGGATGAAAATAACACATGTATTGGCTGGAAAGATAAAAAAAAAGGACACGTACAATTTCAACATTGGAATAGTGCAAACGTCATTCAAAATCAATATATGCATAACTAGGTCAATGTTATACAAATACCCTAAGAAAGATACTAATATGATATCCAAAGCCCCGAGTTAAACATAGTATTCACCCCCGTTGTAAGCCTCGAGAAGATGAGCGAGTCATCTCTCATACCTGGAGAGATGTGTCACTTTTAATCTCAGGGGAAAATGTAAATGTCTCACCAGGAAAAGTTACAACACACGGAAACCCCATTAAAAAGAAAGAAAGGGGTAAAGGTCACACGTACTCCCTGGAATGAGGTATGAATCCTATTGAAACACCTGGAGGAGGAAGTCCTTTGAAATACGGCTTCACCTCGAGCCAGTAAGAATATGAATCAATTATTCGAACGCAAAGTACAATAGATATTCGCGCAAGCCTTCAATACTTCGATTCCCAAACATTACTGAAACATTACACGCTTTGTCTTGCCTCACGACGTTTCTCCAATACTGTCCACAATATTCCAGCGTGTCTCTCTCTCTCTCTCTCTCTCTCTCTCTCTGGACTATTGCCCCTTACCCCTAAGCCTCTTTGGTCCGAATCCTCTTGCCCTTTAGCCCCCAATAGTTCAGTATCCATTGCTCGTAAAACCATTTGGGGCAATATTCCTTGCCCGTAAAGCCTAAACTACGTAGCTCAGTAGCCCTTGCCCTTAAACTCTCTGACCAAGTAATCCTTGCCCTTGAACACTTTGATCCAATGCCTCTTGCCCCAAAGACCGTCGGGCAAGTATCCAGCGACTCAGACACATGGTCCAATATCCCTTGCCACTCATAGCTCAGTACCTCTTGCCCCCCAGAGCGTCGTAAACAAGGCACCCCCCCCCCCTCCTCAGGGTCGGGCAATAAGTAGTCGTGGCCGGACACAATAAGCCGTAGAGCCGGAGGGAGGCAGCACCGGCGGCAGGTGAAAGACACTCCCGGTTCCTTGACCTTGCGACCGGCTTCCGAACGTCGCGACGGGCTTCCCAACTTTACAGCCGGTTTCCTAAACTAACGACCGGCTTTCTAATCCTGCAACAGGCTTCTTAACTCTGTGACCGGCTTCCCAACCTTGCGATCGGCTTTTTAAGTATGTCCCCGGCTTTTTAACATTTAAACTGAATCACCTAATTTTGAAAAGACCTTCCTAACTTTTTGGCGGGTTTCTTACCTCTATCAACGGTTTCCTGAGTATTTGACCGGTTTCTTTACTATTTAACCAGCTCCCTAACTTTGTGACACAGCTACCTGCCTACGCACCCCGAGGCCGTGAAAGAGTTTCTAAGGTAACAAGTTTTACCTGGATATGTTGTGTGGCAGCAACTCACACCTGAAGGCTTACCTGTTCACATTTCTTTCTTTTTTGTCTAGACATTTTGTAAACTTTTTTCGCAGTTATTAATATATTGTATTTTTTTATATTTAATTTAATTTCACCATAACATAACTATCTAAACACCTTAATTTTTCTCATTTATTTTCAATGCATTTATCTATATCAATATAACTTAAAAACATACAAGTCAATATATACATATACATCTAAATAAATATATACATTAAATCATAAGAGTGACCAAAGCTAGAAAACAAATTACCTCGCGAAAAAATATTCTTCAGTTAGGTCAGCAAAGTCGGTCATTTTACTATGGAACTCTTAAAAAACACGAAAAAAAACACTTTCCGTCAGGTCAGTAAAGACAGGCGCTTGGTAGATTAATGTAGGGATAAGTTCACAAAAATACATTAAAAAGGGGACGGATACACGGAGATGACAGCCATTACCAGAGTTGAAGCACCATCATTACCGCGAGACAGCCTGCAACCTTCCCCACCACCCTCCTTCGTTTCTCCAACACTCGCCGTCTCTTCCCCACCACCTTCCTTCTCTTCCCTAACATCCTCCTCCTCTTACCCGCATCCCTCCCCATCACCCCCCACTCCCCTTCCTTTTCTCCCCACATCCACAATCCCCTCTTTCCTCCACCTCAACTTCACGACAACTTCGCTCACCTGCACCACCACTACCACCTACCCTCCCCCACCACCACACCTACACCACCACCTCACCTCACCTACCCTTCGCCACCATCTCACCTACACCACAACCTCAACTCTGTCCTCCCCTACTACCACACCTGCACTATCACCTCACCTGCACCACCACCTCACCTGTACCACCACCTCACCTGTACCACCACCACACCTGCACCATCACCTCACCTGCACCATCACCTCACCTGTACCACCACCTCACCTGCACCACCACCTCACCTGCACCACCTACCTGTAATTACCACTCCTCTTAACACACTCGCCTTCCAGTCCAATTTGTTTCCTAGTGTCTCCCCGCTCCTTTATTCTCGCTTTTATTTCTACCTATCTGCGCCCCTGGTAATTTGGAGTTGTGTGTGAACTCACTCTCACTCTCTCTCACTCTCTTTTCTCTCACTCGTGGTTTTTTGTGCCGGAGTAAATGCTTTGTGTACAAGAAAAAATAAGAAAAACGACTAAAATACAAGAGAGATTTGTTAGGAAAAAACATAGGGCATATACTATATATATAAGAAAATTCAGAAAAAAGACGAAAGGATAATAATAATAAGAAATAAAAAATAGAAAACAAGAAAAATGAAAAGAAGACAAGATGAAAAATATTTAGACTCGAACTTCAAACAATATGTTGTTTATGACTTAAAAAAAATAACCCACGGTCTTTGTTTTCCTTCTTTTGTCTCTGTGTTCAACTTCCACAACATCTACAACAGTGGGCGAGCTGGGTAGATCCGCATCATGTTTGTTTACGTTCGTGTTGGGAATCCGGATGTACTTAAGACTGGTTGAGAAATGTCAAGTAGGACGTAAACATTATTATTATTCCTATTTAACTATTTGTTCTTTTTAAAAATGATAAAACACTCCAGATAATAATAATAATAATAATAATAATAATAATAATAATAATAATAATAATAATAATAATAATAATATACTTCGGGAAAAAAATGCTTGTTCTTATCAAATCTGACGTGCAACCAATAATATGTTTAACCAATGAAAAAGAAATTATGACCACCATTACTCCTACTCCTCTCCACCATCTACTCCATCCTCCCCTCCACCACCATCCTCCTCCCCTACACCATCACCACCACCCTCCACTCACACTCCTCCTCCACCACCTACTTCCCTCCCCCTGTCCAATACTGAAGTAGCGGATTTTGTAGGCCTCCCCACCCCCCTTCCAGCATTAATGTAGGGGGTGTTTGAAGGCCTCCCCATCCCCCTTCCAGCCCCTCCCCTTCCAGTATTAATGTAGGGGGTGTTTGAAGGCCTCCCCATCCCCCTTCCAGCCCCCTCCCCTTCCAGTATTAATGTAGGGGGTGTTTGAAGGCCTCCCCATCCCCCTTCCAGCTCCCTCCCCCCTTCCAGTATTAATGTAGGGGGTGTTTGAAGGCCTCCTCATACCCCTCCATTACAAGTATACAGGAGTGGTCTGGGCTGTAGAGTTATAATTATTACACCAGTTTAAACTTGTAGTCAGAGCCAATTTGTAGTTGGCTGGAGGTTGTGTGAGCTAATTGGTCGAGCCATTGTGTAAGGTCGTCTGTCTCACCGCCTCCAATGTTGTCTCTTAGGTCATCCTTCGTACTCTTTATCGCCTTCTCTTTATGTTTACCTTTATCTTTTTTTCTATTTCAGCTTCTTTATCATTTTTTTTCTTCTTCCTCTTTTTTGTCTTCCTTCTCTTCTTCTTTCTCCTCCTTTCCTTCTTCTTTCTCCTCCTTCTCTTCTTCTTTCTCCTCCTTTCCTTTTTCTTTCTCCTCCTTCCCTTCTTCTTTCTCCTCCTTCCCTTCTTCTTTCTCCTCCTCCCCTTCTTCTTTCTCCTCCTTCCCTTCTTCTTTCTCCTCCTTCCCTTCTTCTTTCTCCTCCTCCCCTTCTTCTTTCTCTTCCTCCTCTTCTTCTTTCTCATCTTCTTCTTCTCCTCTTCAGCTCTTCCTCTTTTCCCCTATTCTTATTTGTTTTGGCCTTGTAATTCCTTCTTTGTTATTTCTTGCATTATTTTTACTGTATCTCTTTCTCGTCTTGTTTACGTCTTCATCTTGTTGTTATTCTTCTTCCTTTGTTCTGTGTCTTAACAATTGAACTAAGGAACTAAGTAATCATTAACTAGTTTACTCCTTATTTAGGTAATTAACTACACAATTAGTACACTACTTAACGCTCTAACTAATCAATGAGCCAATGACCTAAATTAAATAACTAATGAACTCGCTCGCTCGTTAAATATCTCACGCTACTCTCCCCACTCACTAACTCTCACCCCCACTCACCACCCCACTCACCACCTCTCACTCACCCGCTCTAACTCTCATCCACCCGCTCTAACTCTCATCCACTAACTCACCCTCCCCCACTCACTCCACCACTAACTCACCCTCCCCCTCCTCCCACCACCCACTAACTCCACCCTACCCCACTCACTACCATCCACTAACTCACCCTCCCCCTCACTCCCACCCACTAACTCACCCTACCCCCTCACTCCCCACCCACTAACTCACCCCTCCCCCCTCCCTCCCACCCACCCACTAACTCACCCTCCCCCACTCCTCCACCACCCCTAACTCCTCCCCCACTCCTCCCCATCCTGCCCAGCTCACCCCTACCCCTCTCCCACCCACTAACTCCACCCTCCCCACTCCCTCCCATCCACCTTTCACCTACCCCCTCCCTCCCCATCCACTGACTCACCCTACCCCTCACCCCCATCCACCTAACTCCCACCTCCCCACTCACTCCCATCCACTAACTCACCCCTACCCTCACTCCATCCACAGCTCACCTACCCCTCACCCCCCCCATCCACTAACTCACCCTCCCCCCTCACTCCCATCCACTAACTCACCCCTACCCCTCACTCCCACCTACTAACTCACCTCCCCCTCACCCCCACCCACCTAACTCCCCCTACCCCTCCCTACCATCCACTAACTCCCACCCCTCCCCCACTCCCTCCCATCCCCTAACTCCCTACCCCACTCACTCCCCATCCACTAACTCACCTCCCCACTCACTCCCATCCACTAACTCACCCACCCCCACTCACTCCCATCCACTAAGTCACCCTACCCCACTCACTCACTCTCACTCTTCCCAGTCATAACACAAACCAACCGACACTTTAACCTACAGCTGAATGTTAAACACAATAACCTCCCACTACGGGGTATCAGAGGACACGTCTACCTTCCTTAGCCACATGCCCTAGCTGGCTCCGAGCGCGTGTCCTAGCTAGCTCCAAGCACGTGTCCTAGCTGGGTCTTAGCGTGTGTCCTAACTGGTTTCTAGTACATATCCTAGCTGACTCCTAGCACGTGTCCTAGTTGGTTTCTAGTATATATCCTAGCTGACTCCTAGCACGTGTCCTAGCTCCTCCGTCACCCACACCCAGGACCTATGCACCACCCTCTGAGACACCTCACAGAAAACTTTGTCTCTAAGAACTTAAAAAAAGAGGAAGTTACAATTTAGTTGAAGGAGAACTCAAAGAAATTAAAAGTTAGGTGGACGTGAGAGGTGAGAATTAAGACTTAAGTTAGTATATTATCTCTCTCTCTCTCTCTTTACCGTGTGTGTGTGTGTGTGTGTGTGTGTGTGTGTGTGTGTGTGTGTGTGTGTGTGTGTGTGTGTGTGTGAAGCTACATCCTTGTCTCAAACATAAATCACATTAGGAAATAGCACTTCTCTTATATAAATATTCTGCATCTACTCAGCTTACCTTGGTAGGTTAAGCCCCCGAGAGAGAAGGTGGGGAGGGAAGGAAGAGAGAGAGAGAGGTAAGGGAGGGAGGGAGGAGGGAAGGAGAGGGGAGAGGAAGAAGAGGATAGTGGGAAGGAGACGGAGAGGAGAGGAAGGAAGGGGGACGGAGGGGGGGAATGGTTTCTCCTCACAGTTGCTTCATTCCCAGGAATAATGAGAGCAGGTTGATGACTACAAGTTAGAGTTGGACCATCATCCTTGACTCTCTCTCTCTCTCTCTCTCTCTCTCTCTCTCTCTCTCTCTCTCTCCTCTTTCTCTCATCCTCCGAGACGTGGGGAAGCGAGGGGGCGACTTGATAGAGGTGTATAGAGTGGAAGGCAGGGCTAAACAAAGGGGACATTACAAAGGTACTCAACTATCCAACCAGGAGCGAACTCGTAACAATGGTTTTAAATTAGACAAATTTAGATTTAGGCGTGAAATAGGTAAACACTGGTTTGGAAACAGAGTAGTGGATGAATGGAACAAGTTACCAAATATCATCATTAACTCGAATACGCAGAATAGCTTCAAACATAGGTTGGATGCTTATATGAGCAATAGGGGTTGGGTGTAAACGGGACTGCCCAGTATGGGCCAATAGGCCCGCTGCAGTTTCCTCCATTCTTATGTTCTTATCCTGTCAGCCTCTCTCTCTCTCTCTCTCTCAATACAAATTTTTCTCCAGTCGAATTGAATTTCATAAAACATCACGACTAATTGCAGCTTTCCTTTGAGGAGAGAGAGAGAGAGAGAGAGAGAGAGAGAGAGAGAGAGAGAGAGAGAGAGAGAGAGAGAATAGATATGGAAAGTTTGGGAGAAGAGAGGAAGTTAGAGACATGAAAGGAGAAGAAAAAGGTAGGGAGGAAAAGGAGGGAGAGGGGAGAGGGAAAGGAGGGATGGGACCTCTCGGGAGACATAAATCAGGGGTAACTCGCAGATTTAAAAGGAGTCACTTCACATATGGTGGGGACTTGAGGTGAATTTTTATCATAGTGTCTTAACTTTTGGTATTCTCAAAGGGTGGGGATGGGTGGTTGAGGGCAGGACAGGGGGGTTTTAAGGCAGAATAAGGGGGTTAAGGCAGGATAAGGGGGTTAAGGCAGGATAGGAGGGTTAAGGCAGGATAAAGGGGGGTTAAGGCAGGATAAAGGGGGGTTAAGGCAGGATAAGGGGCTTCATAGTTACATTAAAGGGGTTTTAAGGCAGGGTAAGGGGTTTTAGGGTTATATACTTATATTAAGGGAATTTGATACATTGAGTGTGTTTTAGGATAGGATAAGGAGCTCCATACTTTAAGAAGTTTTAGGTCAGGATAAGTGATTTCATTCCTAAGGGAATTTTAGGGAAGGTTAAGGGAGGTTGGACAAGGGATTTCATACATAAGGGAATTTTAGGGCAAGATAAGAGGGTATAAACTTATGAGACAAAAAGTTTCACTCTATCCCTGAAGCCCCTGAGGTTACGACACAAAGATGGCGGCCAAAACAAGACCCTGAACTTGGTACATATTATTTTGACGGGACGGTGACTTGGGTGAGTCTTATATTATTTAAAAAAATTTCTTAAAATTTTGGATCATAAAAGTGCATTCAAACCGTCGAGTCACGTTAAGATTAATCATCCCAGTTTATTACACCTGATGTATTAATGCTATATAGAATAACCTGACCTGACCTAACCTGACCTGACCTGACCTGACCTGACCTAGCCTAAGACCCATGGTACCATTTGGGTGTTTAATCTTTAGGTGAAATAAGTTGAGGTGTGTAATCCTCAGGTGATCTAAAACAGTGTAGTTTATTTTATTTCGAACTGTAGTAGATCTTACCTGCGTCAATTATAACCATGAAGGACAACAACCACAACCACCACCACAACCACAACAGCAGGTATTTCTCCCCATCTCAAAATTCATTCCATTTTCTGTTTATATCGTCAAGTTAATTCACAAGTTATATACAGTATTAGTAATCATAAAAAGAAAAGGGCAAATTGTCACTTACCCAAAATAGAAAAAGTTGATAAAGCATCACTTCTAAAACAAAATCGGAAAAATACCACATCGAACAAAATCGGAAAAACACCACATCGAACAAACACGGAAAATGCTACTCTCTCGAATTTACACAGCAGGTCGACCCAGATCTCAATTCTCCCTTCGTTTCTCTGCACACACGAGAGACTTGTAAGAAACGGCGTTTATTTCCTGTCGAAGAGAAATGACTTTTTTTCTCTCCAATGGATGATGAAAATGTGAGCAACGCAGCAACACAACGGAGATGAGTACATGGACCTAAAACACACACACACACACACACACACACACACACACACACACACACACACACACACACACACACACACACACACACACACACACACTCTTCTTCTCCTCCTCCCCCTCCTCTTCTTCTTCTTTTTCTTCCTCTTCCTCCTCCTCCTCCTCCTCCTCCTCCTCCGCCGCCTTCATGTTAGGGAAAAATCCACTTTAGAATATTTTTTAGAGTGAGATTTTGAGGGTTTATTTCAGTAGAATATTCTGCGTGTGTGAATTCTGTTTTGTTGTTGTACAGGGAGGTACTACTGCCTGGGAAGATATTGGAAGCATAATGTGTTGTCTAATGGTAGACCCTGCTGCCATATGGCATCACGAAAATTGTGACCAAGTCCCTGGTTGCTCATCTGACTTTCTGCCTCATTTACACACAATTGTAGGGTCTTAATTGTTTCTCTTACTTTGACAATATATATATATATATATATATATATATATATATATATATATATATATATATATATATATATATATATATATATATATATATATATATATATATATATATATATATATATTCCTAAGCTCGTTGAACAGGCTTTGTGTGAAATATAACAGAGTCTAAGACAACTTTTGGTATCCTGGTGGTCCAGCGGTTAGCGTTCCCCGGTCACAGTCATGGGCTCGTGAGCCGTGGGTTCGAATCCTGGCGGGTTGAGGTGTTGATTGTATGTAGAAGTCCGCGTGTTTATTGGGCTAATGAAATATATACATATATATATATATATCGTTTCTCACTGTTCTTTTTTATAATTTTTGTATTTATTTATTATTATTATTATTATTATTATTATTATTATTATTATTATTATTATTATTATTATTATTATTATATTTTCGCCTACCAGGCCTTGATGTGGGTCATTAAAAATTACCTGTGCGCAGGTGGGGTAATGCCAGCAAAAAAAAACAACGAAACTTTATCCTAATCTAAGCCACTCCAACACAGCCTAACCCACCCTATCTAAAACACACACATACACACACACACACACGTCACTCAAACTTATATGACTGGCGTTCACCTCATCTGGACGTGTCTGTCATCATAATAAAAAACATTAATTAATTGAACTATTCTGAACTAACTTATTAAAGGTTACCAAGCCTTCTATGCCAAGCTAAACGTGTAGGTTTACAAGACCTATGTAAATTAGTGAGTTTTTATTCAATTACGTTAAAAACCAGATATTAATAATTATTACTTCCACAGTGTCTTAATATCACAATAAAAACTGTATCGTGGTTGTATATATTCTCTTAAGCTGAAAATATCATAACTACAGGTGTAAAAATAATTAGACGGAAGAGTGAATGGAAATGTGTGATGTAGAGAGATAAAATAGAGAGAAGAAAGAGATAGAGAAGTTAATAGGGGTTGAATGAGTGGAGTGTGAGGTAGGGCAGTGGTGGTGGAGGGTGGTAAGATAAGTGGAGTATCAGGTATGAGTGTGTTGGTGAGGGAAGGGGGGTTATGATGGATGAATGAAAACAAATCACTATCTTACAAAAGTTGATCTCGGGGTAAAAAAAAAAAAAGGTTAAGTAAATCCAGTAAAATAAAGAGATCAGTAAAAGTTTCAATTCCTCCTCAGGTTCAGGGTACAGTATCTTCAAGTTGGCTCAAGAATTCAGTCTTCATTTTCAATTTCCTTTTCAACCTGAGCCGTTTAATTTGAGGACCTGATCGAAGGTAATATGCGTCATGCGTTGCAAGCGGGTGAGGGGGAGGATGGGAAGGGGTGGAAGAGGGAAGGGTATGGAGAAGGTATGGAGGGGGAAGTGGATGAAGGAGGGAGGGAAGGGGGTGGAGGAGGAGGAAGGGGTGGAGGGAGGGAGGGAGGGAGGGAGGAGGGTAGGGGGGGTGGCGGAGGGAGGAATAGGAGGTGGAGGAAGGAGGGAAGAAGGAGAAGGAAGGGGGGGTGGAGGGGAGGGAAGGGGTGGAGAGAGGGAAGGGGTGGAGGGAGGGAAGAGGGTGAAGGAAGGAGATGGAGGAGGGAGGAATAGAGGGTGGAGGAAGGAGGGAAGAGGATGGAAGAAGAAGGAAGAGGAGAAAGAGGAAAAGGAGGCGAAGAAAGCATTATAGTGAGGTTTCAGTCTTATGAGTTTAAAATTCAGTCTTGGATTTAAAGGCTGTTGGCAATTTCGACTGGCAACTGTAAAGTCTGAACACATTACACATCTCATTCTGGGTGCCAACGTTTCCTGACATTGCCACTTCGGTATTTCAGCTGAAAGTCTTAAAATTTAGGGTTTAAAGACTTCTGAAATACAAGTCTATGAAATAAACTCGGCTGAAACTTTAGATCCTTGGTCCCAGTTACTCTTGAGATACCAGTCTGGGGTCGATGATCTATTTGCGAAAAAATGTGGAGCATCTGAGAGTGGGAGTGATGGAAGCTCCTCACCAAGAGTCTTAAACATACGGGAGGAAAAAACAACAATAAACTCTGTCTTCTCCTGGGACCCAATTCTTAAGAGATTCATACGATACTATTTTATTTCCTGGGAGTCCTTCTTTTCACGGTAAAATCTCGACGAATCTCGGGTCCCATTTGACCTTTTCGTCCATGTTTTTTACTGTAAATTAAGTGAGCCAGTTAAATGCGTTCTCACATCCGGATTCAAGAGGATTGTATTCATCCGGATTTTTATAGGATTTGAATATCCCACTTTCCCTGTAGTCTGGTGATGGGTGTAAACAGTTCTCCCAGTTAATCTACAACGACACGAAGATGACGGCTTTAATGGCGCCAATATAGTACTGGAGACTCGACTGTACATGGATGGGTCGTTCTCTCATCTACAGTTACAAGGAAAAAAATAAAGACTTACTCAACAAAATTCTGAAAATGTGGGCTCGCTATGTGTCTTCGTCGGTCCTGACTCAAGTCGTACAAGAGAAATCCAAGAAATAGCAAGGAGGAGGAAATGTCCTTCAGGTGGACATGCGATGTGTTTCTTTCAACTCCGCCATTCAATCTCTACTCCCACCTGCCCCAGTCAACTCCACTCTTAAGGCACCATGGCCAAAGAATCCAAGAAGATGTTAAATGTAGTTTTCCTCCCTAACTTGAGTTAAGAGAAAGTCATCTGAACCGTCTTTAGCTACTGCCAGAATAAGACACGTTTCTTAATATCGTGAACATAAATTGATATTTGCTTCATTTTTTAGCTGTTCATGAGAGAGAGAGAGAGAGAGAGAGAGAGAGAGAGAGAGAGAGAGAGAGAGAGAGAGAGAGAGAGAGAGAGAGAGAGAGAGAGAGAGAGAGAGAGAGAGAGAGAGAGAGAGAGAGTGTGTGTTTAAATTGATATGACTGATTTTAAGCTCATACACATTGTAAACCTCTCTTTCTCTCTCTCTCTCACGTCGCGTCATCTATGTATCGCAGATATAACCCTTTAATCATCAAAACCTGTTATAAAGAATAAGACACATGACCGAATATCATCAAGTTTAAACCGACAGGAAAAAAAAATCCCTGGTAACTGTAAGCTGAATTAATGCCACAGTTAACAGTTAATTCTTCATAGCTGGACGAACTGACAGCTTGGGGTCATCCATGGGGGGGCACGGAGAAAAAATTATTGGACATACCGACAAGTCGGTCAACGGGATTGATGAGAACGGTCGCCTGGTTTTAATTAATAAGATTATTACCTACCACACCTTACACCTGGTGAGTCACAGGTGTCTAGAACGGGTAATGAGAGGTGTGTGTGTGTGTGTGTGTGTGTGTGTGTGTGTGTGTGTGTGTTTCCGCCCGGCTACACTGTATTTCCGACCAATTATACAGGCATTTCCACCCAAGCCATACTGCACCTCAGCCTCTATACTGCATTTCTACCCAACGACGTTAACAGTTCCGCTCAAATTGTACCTCACAAGTTACTAATTAGTGAAGCTTCAAAAGCGTCCTGGAGACATTAATGACGGTGACTTAGAAGCGGTTTAAGGTTAGTGGGGTTGGGTGGGGGGTGGGGTTGGGGTGGGTTGGGTGGGGTTGGGGTTTGGGTTGGGTGGGGTTTGGGTTGCGGGTTGTGGGGTTGGGTTGGGTGTGGGGTTGGGTGGGTGCCAGGCTAAAGGTGGGCTTGGCTTGGTTGGGTTGGGTTGGGCTTGGCTTGGTCGGGTTGGGTTGGGTTAGATTTTGTTGGGTTAGATTAAATTGAATTGGATTAGGTTAGGTTAGGTTAGATTAAATTGGATTAGGTTAGGTTAAGATCATCTAAACTTGAAAAAAAAAATCCCTCACTCGAGTCACTCACCAGTGTTACATCATGTACCCTGGTATATAAGTCTACAAAAATCCTTCTCGCAAAACTAAATCTGAAAAATCGGTCACTAACACTGTCGTCTTGTGTTACGGACTTTATATAACATTCATGTATTTCGCAAATGGCTGGCAATAATGTATATATTTTATGTAAATTTATGTTTTATGTATACCTAATGAATGTGTTTTATGTATACCTAATGAATGTGTTTTATGTATACCTAATGAATGTGTTTTATGTATGTACTTTATATGAAACCTGCATTAATTGCTTAGTATTTTGTGTGTGTATCGTCATTCTTAAAAGTCCCATGTTTAAATGTTTGGCATGCATTAATTATTACACACACACACACACACACACATATATACATACATATACATACATACATACATACATACATATATATATATATATATATATATATATATATATATATATATATATATATATATATATATATATATATATATATATATATATATAGATTACGTTTGAATTTGGCATTTTATCCTATGTGACAATAACGACCCGCGTGACGACCCAGGAGGAAGCATGGGGTCGTCCGCCGGCCAGCCTAACAAGGCCTTTCAACACAACTGCCTCGTTAACGCCTAAATGAACCGCCGCAGGAAGGAAGGAAGCTTGTTGCGTGCTGTGAGCCATGAACAAAGAGAGAGCGGGGAGGAAGAGAGAGAGGGAGAGCGAGGAAGTGAGAGGGAGGGAGTGTGTAAGGCAGGTGGGAGGGTAGGAGAGATGGGATGGGTGGGAGAGAGGAAGGGGGAGAAGGATGAGGGATAGGAAAGAAGGAAAGGGAGGAAAGAAGAGAAAGATGAGGAGGGGGAGAGAGAGACAGGGAGAAGTAAAAGGACGAGACGGAGAGAGAAGGTAAATAATTAGAGAGGGGAGAGGAAGAAGATATAAGAAGAGACAGGGAGGAGGGAGAAAAACTGGGGGACACTACTATCAGCTTTACATGGGGGGGAGGGGAGGGGGAGGATACAAAGAAGAGGAGAGGTTAGAAGAGAGGCACAGATAAGAGGAGGAAGGAGGAGGTAGGAGGGGAGGAGCTAGGGGGGGGAAGGGAAAGGAAGGGAGGGCGGGGTCAGGAAGTGTCAGGACATTAGGGGTCTCAGGACGGGGCCGGAGGTGCCACCCCATAGGGCCACACGTACTACCCTCGACACCACTCGCTCCTCCACGGCCAACACCCTCAATAATAATTATGGTTGCCCCTCATGTTCGAGGATGGCCGGCCCTAGGACCACCGAGGCGTGAATTTGATGAAGGTGTAAAAGCTGACGCCAACACAACAACCACACCCTGAGCTGAATGAACCATTGTTAAGGAATAATCCAAAAAGACCGAACAACTCGCCAATGGCACTGCTATACCAGTTACCCCGGAACACGATTCACATTCAGGTTCTCAATTGGTGAAAGGTAGAGATGTAAATGGCGTAGAAAACACAAATAAAATAAAAAATTGCCGATAGTTTTACCCTGGCCGGGGATCGAACCCAGGAGCCATGACCCTAGAGACCCACCAGCACCTTCAGATCTGTACAGTCATTCAAAAAAATTATCTTTACAAAATTGTGTTCAGAAAATATGACAATGAACGAAGGATTTTGACAAACTTTCCGAGACAACAGGAGTCACAGTGTTCTTATTTAAATTCATCGACTCCCCAAGTCCTACATAAACAAAAAGTCTTGAAAAGGAAGCATTCCATAACATAGGTGTTACTGCACCACCCTGAGGTCCATCAGTCCGAATCGGGTGACTTACAGACTACGCCTTGAGGACCTTCCCTAAATCACGACCTTCAAGACAATCACCAAGGAGACGTAAGACGTTATAACTACTGGAGCCTCAGTTTAGACAGATGACTGTCGTGCCAGACATGGTCAAGAGACACAGTGTCAGACATGGTCAAGAGGCACGGTGCCAGACATGGTCAAGATACACAGTGCCAGACAAGGTCAAGAGGTACAGTGCCAAACATGTTCAAGAGACACAGTGCCAGACATGGTCAAGAGGCACAGTGCCAAACATGGTCGAGACATAGTGCCAGACATGGTCAAAAGGCACAGTGCCAGACAAGGTCAAGAGGTACAGTTCCAAACATGGTCAAGAGGCACAGTGCCAGACATGGTCAAGAGGCTTAGTGCCAGACATGGTCAAGAGGCACAGTGCCAAACATGGTCAAGAAACATCAGAGATGACCAGTGCAACAACACAGCAGTTTCAAGAGTCATCAAGTGTCACAAACCTGACTGGATCAGCAGCAGGTCAGCAGCGTGGCCACATTTCCTAAAAGCCAAAATTGTCTGTTATTCAGGCGCCAGTTGTTCCCGGAGAACTTAAGTATCCTCCTGGGATCTAAGAGTCTCTTCTCCTCGGTCCGGTAAGAACATCAGAACATAAGAATTGAATAAATTGCAGCGGGCCTATTGACCCTCACTGGGCAGTCCCGTTTACACCCAACCCCTATCGCTCATACATCCATCCAACCTACAGTATATTTGAAGCTACCCAGCGTGTTCGAGTTAATGATGACGTTTGGTAACTTGTTCCACTCATCCGTTACTCTATTTCCCAACCAGTGTTTACCTATCTCGCGCCTAAATCTCAATTTGTCTAATTTAAAACCATTGCTACGAGTTCGCTCCTGGTTGGATAATTTACGTACCTTTGTTTTGTCACCTTTGTTTAACCCTGACTCTACGTCTATCGAGGAAATGCAAATTCAGATGCTTTAATTTGTCTCTATACTCAAGGTTCCTTATGCGCGGGATTAGTCTTATCATCCTCCTCTGTATGCTTTCTAGGGATTCGATAACCATTTAATAAATTAACACCGTGCGGCAGGCCTGGGTGAGTCAACAATCCTAGAATTCACACTAAGAAAACAAGAGCCGACACGAGCGAAAAAGAGAAATGTTAAAAGACGAACGCGGAAGACCTTCAGAAGAGGAGAGCGGAGGCGAGAGCAAATCAAATTACAGAGCAAATAATTCGATAAAACCGAAGCTCATCTATGAAATAAGCAATAGGAAGACGCGACAGTCAGCAGTGGAACACGAAATATTGCAGAATACGACCATCACAAGGCAAGGTCTTGGGGGCATTTCAGAAGGAACACTTGGCCTGGGGGCTGGTAGTGTGTAGGAGGGAGGGGGGGGGGCGTACCATCAGGCAGGTGATTATGCAGTTCATACCTTGGGCGACTCACACACACACACTCAAAATCAACACTTGCTCCATCGATCAAAACAACGCATTTGGTATTCCTTGATGACCTTTGATATACAACAATGAAGCAGCCACATTATCAACTTACATATAATTAGCCATTACTTCACTGCTTTAACGGTATTAACACTATCACAGCTAATAACAGGACCATACACGGGTTGTTGAGAGAGAGAGAGAGAGAGAGAAACCCTTTAACACAACCTTAACGTAAATGTTAAACCTAAACTTGTATAGGTTAGGTTAGGTCAGACCAGGTTAGGTTAGGTTAGGGTAATTATGAGACCATCTATAGTCTAGAAAGTGTTGTGGTTGTTGGGAGAAACACGCGACGCAAAATTTCCCTCTCTGGTTATCTTGTTGTGGCCAGGGTGTGTCGTGGTCGTGTTTCTCTCTCTTAGCGAGCGAAATCGTTCTTTAAACTTAAGAGTTATATCACGGAAGGGAGGAAAGGAGAGGGAATGAGAGACAATAAAGGAGGGAAGAGGAAAGTATGGAAGGAAAAGTAAAAGGGAAATAGGAGGATGAGAGGGAGGAAGGGACGGAGAGGCAAATTGAGAAACAGGGAAGATGTATGAAAAGGAAGGAAGGAAGGAGAGAGACAAAGATAGGATGAGGGAAAGAAGTTAAATAAAAGAGAGTGAAGAAGATTAGGTGAAACGTTAGAGGGAGAGAGGAGGGAGGTGAGAGGTGGAGAAGATGGGGAGGGGAGGGGGAGAAGGGAGAGAGGGGGGAAGGAAGGAGAGAGGGGGAGGAAGGGAGAGGGGAAGGAAGGGAGAGGGGAGAAGGAAAGGAAGGAGGGGAAGGGAGGAGAGAGGGGGAAAGGAAGGAGAGAGGGAGAAAGGAAGGGAAGGAGAGAGGGGGAAGGAAGGGAGAGAGGGGAAAGGAAGAGAGAGAGGGAGAAAGGAAGGGAGAGAGGGGAGAAGGAAAGGAAGGGAGAGAGAAGGAAAGGAAGGGAGAGAGGGGGAAGGGAGGGAGAGGAAGAAGGAAAGGAAGGGAGAGAGAGGGAAGAAAGGGGAGAGGGGGGAAGAAGGAGAGAGGGGAAAGGAAGGGAGAGAGGGGAAAGGAAGGAGAGAGGAGAAAAGGAAGGAGGGAGGGAAGGGTTAGTGAGAGATCATTATATTGATGCTGGGTTAGGTGAGTCAACCCACACACCACCTGCTCTCTCTCTCTCTCTCTCTCTCTCTCTCTCTCTCTCTGTTTTGCCCGATTCTCAATAAAAAATTCTATATATTGGTTTCCTGTTTGGTGTTTTCATGAATGAGACAGACAGACAGAGAGAGAGAGAGAGAGAGAGAGAGAGAGAGAGAGAGAGAGAGAGAGAGAGAGAGAGAGAGAGAGAGAGAGAGAGAGAGAGAGAGAGAGAGAGAGAGAGAGAGAGAGAGAGAGAGAGAGAGAAAGTTCACCAAGCCGAAATTGACCCAAGCCAGAGATTAGTACAGATGGGGGTCATATCCACAGATGGCATGGACAAACCTTCAGTTGGGAGGCCGGGCACTACACACACGCCAGCTGAGCGCCCAATTTAGATAGACAGCGTTGGTCTATCAACTGAGGAGATTAAGGCAGTAAGTCAACCACAGGGGATCAGGACTGTCAGGGCTGTAGCCAGGCAGACATGACGGACAGACACATACATAGGTAGATAGACATGTAGTTGTGAGGTGTATGTACTGTAGAGACGACAGACATACAGCCAGGTAACTACAGTCAGACATACATGGTACTACGACAAACACAAGAGACAGATAGACGCAGATATAAAGATACAGTAGACGGTAAATAGGCAAACAGGCAGAAAATCATGCAGACAGACAGATAGATAGACAGATAGATAGTTATCATAGGAATATAACCAGGAAGAAAGATAGATAAATAAACAGATAGACAACGAAAGAGAGTCGGATATCTAGGAAGAGCCGGATAGACAGACAGGGAGAGACCTAGACACTAGGCAGACAGAGACAGACAGACAGAGAGACACCTAGATTGGGAGATGCGGGTAGTATCATAAAGGGCAGGTGTGGTGGTGGTGGTGGTGGGTGGAGGTAATGGTGGTGCAGGGAAGGAAGAGGTGGTGATGGTGGTGGTGGTAGTGCAGGTAGGTATAGTGCTCGAAGGAGTGCTGGTAAGAGGTGCTGGTAGTGGTGTTGGGAGATGATGATGGTGGTAGTGGTGTTGGGAGGTGGTGATGGTGGTGGTGGTAGTGCAGGTAGGTATAGTGCTCGAAGGAGTGCTGGTAAGAGGTGGTGGTAGTGGTGTTGGGAGATGATGGTGGTGGTGGTGTTGGGAGGGGAGAAGGAAGGAGGAGATAAGTGGTGGAGGAGAAGATAAGTGGAGGAGAAGATAAGTGGAGGAGGGGGAAGGGGGGGAGGGGTTGGTGGAGATGATTTACAATACGACCACTTAACTAATTATCATACCCCCCACCTCTCGATAGACTGTGGCCGAGAGAACACGTATAGATTCTCGGTACAATTTTGGTCACCATCTTTTTGTGTCGCCAAGGAGAATCTATTGAGAGTTCAGTTCGTTTTTTTTTTTTTTTAATATTCTCACGATGACCTTCAGTCCTTACTAAGTCTTACTCCAGGTAAATGTTAACATAATTTTTGTACTTATTGGTTTTATTCACAACCAATTTGGGGACGGAAAATGGACGTATGAACGGAAAAAACGGACGTATGGACGGAAAATTGGTCGTATGAATGACAAAATGGACACATGGATGTATGGATAGACGGGCGAACGGATAAAAGAACGGGCGGCAAAACAAACAGACAGAGGGATGAACGGTAAGCACACACTGTCATATTCACCCCAAACTTCTGGTCATCAATGGTTGAATCATATTATGGCGTCAACTGTATCGTATATCGGTCGCTTTAACTCGCACAACGATGGACGGAGAGGTAGTGCGTCGCCTGAACCCCATTAATGACGGTTTGGTGAGACGACAAATATAAAAAAAAATAAAATATAATAAATAAAATTATGACTCCAGCGCCATTTTACAGACCGAGGGGATAAAATATTTACTGTGGCCTCGCTGGCGTTACGGAGTTTATACTCTCTCTCTCTCTCTCTCTCTCTCTCTCTCTCATAACTGAATAAGAACACTCGTACCCCCAGGACGAGTGTGACGTCATGCATGCTTACTTAATGAAGGAATCTTTTAAACGGGACTTGGCGAACGTGACGTCACCCAATCCCTTAATAAGTTAAGAGTTCAAGCCAGCCCCTTAGCGAGTTAAGAGTTCAAGCCAGCCCCTTAGCGAGTTAAGAGTTCAAGCCAGCCCTTAGCGAATATATCACCCAGACGTTTGCCGAGTATATCACCCAGTACGGTACTTTGGCGAGCATAAAGCCGTTGAGCCCCTCCTCGAGCGTAACATCAGCCAGGCCATCGGTAGTAATACATGTAACAAACCCTAAACAACAACCTCGGTAAACATCTGAGACGAAAAAGCCGTGAAGATCCGTCGACGGGAGAGAGCCTCACCCCGGCCACCACAACAGGTGAAGTAACACGATCTTGCGGGATAAACCAAGCTAAAAATAGACGCCACCCTCCCTCCTCCCCGTCTCTCCAGCCCGCCACGCGCTCTCTTCACCTCCTCCCAGCGCTTCACCTTGACCGATCTGAAACTCGGTTTGTTGACAACCCAATGAGAATAATATATCTTCATCCTTGAGGTAAGGGTAACTATACCTTTAAATTATGTAAATCAGACTTATGAACGCTTCAATATCAAGGCCATGGTAAGATAGAAGCAGAGAAGAGGATGGAGTATTGATATTATTCCCGCCCTGGAGTTCAGATCCGCCAGGCTGGAGACGACAACAGGGTCCTAAAAATAGAATTGATACTAAAATATATGGGCAACATTTGACGTATTTTTAGACCTTTTATTATATACCGTAGAAGGTTGTTTTGGGGGGATCACCTGAATGTTTGACACCCAAGCTTATGTCACCTGATGATTAACAGCCTAACGCTACCTGGGGGTTAGTTAAGTTAGATTAAAGTCAGGGTGGTTAATCATGTTTAGGTACCGGTATATATATATATATATATATATATATATATATATATATATATATATATATATATATATATATATATATATATATATACATATATATATATATATATATATATATATATATATCACCTCTACCACCGTGCGACAGGAATTTCTATTTTCGTCCGTGCGAGGATCTAGGTGTGTGTTCAACCCTTTTGTATGACTTTCTCGCCCTTGTATTGTCATCCCTGCAGTGCAACGAGAGAGAGAGAGAGAGAGAGAGAGAGAGAGAGTTCGTCTAGAATAGTTCGCCACAACACAAACAGCCAGTAACTCCCTCCTCCCACACATCTCACTTCATACACCTGGGAACTGGTGGTCACTGAACCTCGCGCCCAAAGAGGACACTCCATAACAAAGTTGTAATGGCATACTGTAAACAGCCAGTCTCGAGGGATTAAGGGGTAATGTCTCGCACAAAACACCTAAACTCTTGAGAATATTATGTTACGTGAACAATCTACATGTCAAACACACACCGTAATGAAGGCGTCAGGCGATGTAAACACAGAGTCTACTGCAACGTAATTAGAGTTGTTATTTGTGACGCGCTATGCTTCCATTGGTGCAGAAGACTACCGATAACATGTACTGTAGTCAAAGGGACTGACACAATGCAAACCAAACTCAATTGATTTTACACCAACAACAACAACAACAACAATAATAATAATAATAATAATAATAATAATAATAATAATAATAATAATAATAATAATAATAATAATAATAATAATAATAATAATAAACACGAGTAAAACCTAAGTCTCCCTACACTTAATTACTGTAATCTGACCTAAAAAGTATATTAGGAAATATAAGTGAACTCCTGGTATCCTGTCCACTTTACAGCCCAGGTTGTACTTCTTCTCTCACTTCACCACCCAGCCCCCTCTCTCTCACACAGTTGTTCACTCCCCCTCCCTCACTTACACACCTTCTCTACCACTTCACCTACGCCGAGTTCCACCCTCCTCCTCTTCCACCCCGGACCTCCTCTCACACCTACACACCGCCTGTATACAGTACATACTTCTCACTCACACACACACACACACACACACAAATATAAGGGCGTCTCAAGACCTCTCATAAAGTCGTAATTGTAACCGCGGCAGGACCTTGGAGGGTTGAGTAGGTATTCCAAGAAGAGTACTCTAAGAAAAGTACCCAAGAAAAGTTCAAAAGACCACCCTCCCCTCCTTCCCTTTACCCCTCCTTCCCTTCACCCCTCTTTCCTACCACCCTTCCTTCCCACCATTCCTCCTTCCCACCACCCTTCCTTCGCCTTCACTTCTCCATCCGTTCACATCTCCATTCCTCCACCTCCTTTCTTCCCTTCACGGTGATAAGGAAATAGTGAGGGAAATATGCAGTGGAATAAACAGGTAAATGGGAAAATTGGAATAGATAAGGAAAGCAAGAGGAAAAATAGGGAAAAATACGGTAAATAAAGACACTATTTCAATCACTCACTCATACACACACACCCCTGCCCCCCCCCCTCACACATCTACCTGTCATCCCCCCACACACACCCCTGTCGTTTCCCCTCACCCCCACACACACACCACGATAACAATACCCTCTCTCTCTCTCGGCCAGTACATGATTAATAATGGAGTGAAAAGAAAAAATCCCCACATAACAATTGACTGGCGGCCGCCCGAAGACCCACAACTCTCCTGCCCATTGTTGTCACTTCAATTATGTTTAAAAAAAATAAATCCATTTCATTTGAGTCGTTTTTTTATAAAGTATTATGTAGGAGCACAAGTGTAGCCATGTAAATTTTATGTGAGGTTATTGTATTGCTGACACGTTTGGTGCTGTTATTATTATTATTTTTTGTTGTTTTTATTTTTTTTATTTTTTACTGCTTTTGTTATTATTATTATTATTATTATTATTATTATTATTATTATTATTATTGTTTTTATTTGTGTTATATTATTATTATTATTGGTAGCGGTACATTTTTCTATCTTATTTCTTCTTATTATCAATCTTTATCATTACTACCATTATCATCGTTATTCTCAACATAGCAGTAACAATTATCATCATTAACATTATACTCAATGTTATAATGATACTATTATAATTATTACTATTAATATTCTTATTGGTACATATATAAAATCATCATCATTAACCTCTATCATTGTATTCAACAGTATCATAATTAACATCACTATCATCATTATGTTAACTAATTAGTGTCGACATTACGAGGTTGCAGCCACCAGGGTGCTTCACGCTTCACTTATGCAACCGAGTCATCTAGACGTGGCCTCTGAAATGTTTATATAAATATGGACGAGATCTAACCATCGCCAAATCATTATAACCATCTTCAAATGTTTATAACCTCCGCCAAATGTTTATAACCATCATAATTATAATCTTCACCATATATTTAACAAAATATTCGTCATATATATATTTATATCGCCAAATGTTTATAAACTTCGCTAAATGTTTATAACTTTCGCCAAATGTTTATAAATTTTACCAAATACTACATGTGCATCCTTCAATCTATTCCTCCAGATTTAAAAGTCAGTTTGAATGCACGCAAACGCACTTACACATGAATGCACGCAAACGCACCTACACATGAATGCACGCAAACACACACGTATATTATTTCTCTTTCGCGGTAATACAAGTTCTTCTTATACATAAATATTCACCAATCTACGCAAATTATTTATAAATAGACATAAGCGTTTATTCGCCTCGTGCACGCAAATATACGAGTGCTCACCCATGCATGAAAATAAACGCAGAGACAAACTTTCATTACTTACTCACTCACTCACTCACTCTCCTCTGTGTGTGTGTGTGTGTGTGTGTGTGTGTGTGTGTGTGTGTGTGTCCCTTCTGCCCCTTCCGCCCTTTCTTCCTTTTCCTCTTTTAATATTTTCTCCCATACCCATTCTTCCAACTCCCATTCCTTCTCTCCCTTTTTTTTACTTCCTCTCCTTTCCTACCTTCTCTCTACTCCCTCTCCCTATTCTACTCTCCTACCCTCTCCTCTTTCCCCCATTTTTTCTCTCCCTTCTACCTCCTCTTCCTCCCTAGCCTTGATCTATAACCTACTATCAACACTATACACGTCGACACAAACAAGGTCACTCTCCAGGGATCAACACTGTCAAAAGCTACACAAAGGTGACTGACTGAAGTGACTGAACGCCTGAGTCGATACTGAGGTGACACAAACGACTGACTGTCACGACTACAGTTAATAATAATATCCTCATTATTATTATTATTATTATTATTATTATTATTATTATTATTATTATTATTACTGAGGAAATTATTTCGTATAACTCACGGAGAATTGGTAAATTGTAAATAAAGCCTCGTTGTATTTTACACCGAGGGCGGAGTAGCACCTTTGTATAGTGTTAGGATGGTGAGCTTCCGTATTCATTCATAGAGGAATACGCTTGTTGTTAGGAGTATGTCATGGGTTTCTCTGTATAAATTGTATAATCCATGATTCATATCACTGTAATCCAGGTGAATTAGTTTATATAAATAAACTAAGATTATTTTTACAATTGTATTATAACTATTAATTTTATGAAACATGTCATATAGTGACGTCATTTTTGGAGGGCTTTTCGGCAGAGAGAGCTGTTGCTCGAGCGACTGTTGAGTGATTCGAGTCAGGATTCGGAAAGCCAGAGCTGTTTACACCACCAACACGACGAGACGTAACAAGAAACATTATTTTGTTACTACGTCAACATTGAGAAGAGTCCACACTGGCTGAGGCCTCGGTAGAACTTCATTAAAGGTTCATAACACCTTTCTTGCGGAACTCCTCTAAGTATCTACCCTTCTATAACAGGGGGTGGATCTCAGCCTCCATTATTAAATTTAAATTCGAAATAAACTGTGTAAATTTTCGACAATAATTATCTTTATTATTATTACAAATCTGTCATACATATAACACTAAAGAAGCAGACTACACAACACACCTACAACACACCTACAGTAACACAAGACAAACAAACGGACGGACGGACGCACTTCCTCTACAGCGGTCATAACACTAAGTCGGTCATATCCGTGTTGTGTTTCCGGGATGAGAAGAAGTCTTTTACGTCATCACCCAGTCCATTAAAAAGACTGTTATCTGTGTCAACCTTCCCTCCTCCTTCAACACAACCTTCCCTCCTCCTTCAACACAACCTTCCCTCCTCCTTCAACACAACCTTCCCTCCTCCTTCAACACAACCTTCCCCCTCCTTCAACATAAACTTTCTCTTGTACACTTTCTCCCTCTAAACCCTCACAGACCTTCCTTCTCCAGTTCATAAAATTTTCTCTCCCAGTCTCTTGCAGGAGAGAGAGAGAGAGAGAGAGAGTAATATATCTCCAGTTTTACGCCACTGTGGTCGACTCGAACAATTTTCTTTACTGCCAATCCTGTCGCTGTCGCACACAATTAGCAAGTTCTGTTAAAGTTAGCGCCCTTCGCAAGAGCCAGTGACCTTTGATAGAGTCAGCGATTTCTGCTAGAGTTAGCGGCCTCTGCTTCAGTTTGTTATTTTCGGTAAAGTCAGTGACCAGCGACCTTTTAAGCTTAAGGGATAATGAATGCGGCCAGTCAGTCAGTCGGGTGGTGGGTGAGTGAGTGAGTGAGTCAGTCAGTCAGTCAGTTGCGCTCTCTCTCTCTCTCTCTCTCTCTCTCTCTCTCTCTCTCTCTCTCTCTCTCTCTCTCCTCAACAAGAACTTCCAAGTCTAGACACAAGTTGTCAATTTCCGACACTTAAGACGAAGACAAAACAGGTTATGTTCCAAGAGGTGGCCTGCAGGGTGTTAAGAGGAGGCCTGCAGGGTGGGGAAGAGGTGGCCTGCAGGGTGTTAAGAGGAGGCCTGCAGGGTGGGGAGGAGGTGACCTGGGGGTGGGGAGGAGGTGGCCTGCAGGGGTGGGGAGGAGGTGGGCCTGCAGGTGGCCTGCAGGGGTGGGAGGTGGAGGGTAGGGAGGCCTGCAGGTGGGGAGGAGGTGGCCTGCAGGGTGGGGAGGAGGTGGCCTGGCCTGGGATGGGGAGGAGGTGGCCAGGGTGTTAGAGGAGGCCTGCAGGGTGGGGAGGAGGTGGCCTGCAGGGTGGGAGAGGTGGCCTGCAGGGTGGGGGAGGAGGTGGTGGGGGTGTTAGAGGAGGCCTGCAGGTGGGGAGGAGGTGACCTGCAGGGTGGGGAGGAGGTGGCCAGGTGTTAGAGGAGGCCTGCAGGTCAGGAGGAGGCCTGCAGGTGGGGGGAGGTGGCCTGCAGGGAGGTGGCCTGGGGAGGAGGTGGCCTGCAGGGTGGGGGGAGGTGGGTGGCCTGCAGGGGTGGGGAGGAGGTGGCCTGAGGGTGGAGGAGGTGGCCTGCAGGGTGGGGAGGAGGTGGCCTGCAGGGTGGGGAGGAGGTGGCCAGGGTGTTAGGGAGGCCTGCAGGTGGGGAGGAGGTGGCCTGCAGGGTGGGGAGGAGGTGGGCAGGGTGTTAGAGGAGGCCTGCAGGTGGGGAGGAGGTGGCAGCGTGGGGAGGAGGTGGCAGGGGTGGGGAGGAGGTGGCTGCAGGGTGGGGAGGAGGTGGCCAGGGGTGGGGAGGAGGTGACCTGCGGGGTGGGGAGGAGGTGGCCCAGGTGGGAGGTGGCCTGCAGGTGGGGAGGAGGTGGCCTGCCTGCAGGGTGGTGGGAGAGGTGGCCTGCAGGGTGGGGAGGAGGTGGCCTGCAGGGTGGGGAGGAGGTGGCCTGCAGGGTGGGGAGGAGGTGGCCTGGCCAGGGTGGGGAGGTGGGGTGGGGAGGTGGGGTGTGGCCTGCAGGGTGGGGAGGAGGTGGCCTGCAGGTGGCCTGGGTGGGGGAGGAGGTGGCCTGCAGGTGGGGAGGAGGTGGCCTGCAGGGGTGGGGGAGGAGGTGGCCTGCAGGGTGGGGAGGGAGGTGGCCTGCAGGGGGTGGGAGGAGGTGGCCTTGGGGAGTGGCCTGCAGGGTGGGAGGAGGTGGCCTGGTGGAGGAGGTGGCCTGCAGGAGGTGGCCTGCAGGGTGGGGAGGAGGTGGCCAGGGGTGGGGAGGTGGCCAAGGTGGGGAGGAGGTGACCTGTTTGTAAAGGGGAGGGATGGTAAATATGGGAGGGAAAGGAGAAAGAGGTGAGAGAGTTGAGGGAGGGGAGGGAGGGAGGGAGGGAGGAAGGGAATAAGGAGGTGAACGACCTCCCTCTCCCCTCATCCTCCATAACACGTTCCCATACACATTAATAACGACGATAAACGCGACTTTTATCTATGGTCGTCGAAGGGAGGAACGACCCTTATCTGGACGAATCTACACACACAGACACACACACACACACACACACACGCGAAAGAAAACCAACTTGCACACAAAGGAATGTCACTCATACAGTCAGTCACATTCTGAATATTAAACTCCTGATAATAGGTCACCTCATAAATGAATTTGTTGTTGCTGTGGTGGTGGTGGTGGTGGTGGTGGTGGTGGTAGTGGCTGTAGTAGTCGTAGTATCAATAGTTTTTGTTGTTTTGGGGGGTGGTGGTGGTGGCTGTATTTGTAGTTGTTGTTTCAATTGTTTTTTTTTGTGACTGTAGTTGTTGTGCTGTTAAATAACCAGTATAAAAAAAATATCACACTGAACAACGAAAACAAGAAAAACATACCCCACTATCCGCTGACCTTAAACAAACAGGAAGTGATATTATTGTAGACGTGAATTGTTTATCCCCTTCGGCCAGTACCGACTCCAGCTGTAGAAACTTGTAGTAATGGTCCTCGGAATAGCGGTACTTGGATTGATTTTGATTTAATTTTGCCGCTTACAGCGGCTACTTTATTGTGCACCCCACACTCATCCAGTGAGCGGTAGCGCAAAAGGATTACAGAGTAGAGTTTACAAAGGGTCATAATAATTAACCCCCGTTGTCAGGATATTATGGCACTGAATGTTACACAGTATTTCATTTACATTATTTGTTTAGTTCTATACATAAAGGGTAACTTATTCACAAATGCGCGAGTACAGGCGTGTGAGACAGTATGTCTGGCCTCACACTTTGTTATTCACCTTTACGTGAGAGGTATTCAAGCACATTGCGTATTTGGTTCTGTACATGAGAATTGATATAGTTACTAAGTGCAAAAAAGTGGATACAATCTTAATATGTCGGCTATCTTGCCATTAGAGATGAAGTGTTGTGCCATTTCACACACAGTGTGCTTGGACCTGTCCCTAAAAGGTTCTATCTTCACACAGTTGAGGACGTAGTGTTCAAGTGTGTGGCCATATGTATGGCCACACACTTTACATTTAGTTTTGTTTACATCTGCTTGAGGAACATACTGCCAAAGGTACTTATATCCTAACCTTAATCTAGCGGTTACAACATCTTGTAATCTAGTGATCTTGTTACTTGCTCCATATACATGTTTCACTTGAACATCTCATCATGGTAACCTATGGATCGACTAGTGCCTGTTTGCACTTGTCTACTTGCGTCAAACTCATCAATAAGTTCTTTCCTAATTACAGTTTTAAGGGTTCTTTTTGACAGACCCAAATTGTATTCAACGGTGTCTTTGTTAGACGCGAGTTTGGCGAGGGCATCAACTCTGTCATGTTTTATGAGGCCTATGTGAGAGGGGATCCACAACAGTTTGACCTTGACACCCCGGTCAACAAGGCACGCATATTTGTGTCTGGCTTCAGAGACAAGAGCGTGACAACCTGAGTCGAGGGTGCCAAGGGCAAGTAGTGAGGATAGAGAGTCAGTGATGATGAGACTGTCAGTAACAGTGGTTTCAATGAATTTAATAGCTGTGAGTATGGCAACTAATTCAGTTTGTAGAGTGGATGCCCAGTTGTTAATTCTAACTCCTTTCTCAATTATATTACCGTCAGGTTGAGTCACAACAATAGCACTTCCAGCCCTCCCACAGGCGGTGTTAAGAGATCCATCAGTGTAGATGGTCTGTGTGATATTATCATCAGTCTGTAGAGTGTGTATGTGTTCAAGAGCTCTCAATTTGGCAGTGTGTTGGAGATAAATGCTTTGTATAATTAATTTTTTAGGCGGATACGTCGGTATTGTGATATCGAAGGGAACTGTCCGCCAGGGTGGCAGGAAGCGCTGTTGTGTCTCAACTTTGTACAGGTGGTCTAGTCCAAACATCTTCATATGTGTAGCTGTAGTTTGGATCCATTTAGACTCAGTAGTCCCATGGTTCATACATTCTAGCAATTTTAAGGAAACAATGTTATCAGGATCACCACGCAGAAGCCTCAGGGTACTTGGGATAGTGGTCCTTGGAATAACGGCTTGGAACAGTGGTCCTTGGAATAGCGGTCCTTGGAATAGTGGTCCTTGGAATAACGGCTTGGAAAAGTGGTAATTGGAATAGTGGTCCTTGGAATAACGGCTTGGAACAGTGGTACTTGGAATAGTGGTCCTTGGAATAACGGCTTGGAACAGTGGTCCTTGGAATAACGGCTTGGGATAGTGTTCCTTGGAATAGCGGTCATTGGAATAGCGGCTTGGAGAAGTGGTCGTTGGAATAGCCGTTTAGAATAGTAGTCCATGGAACCGCGGCCAAAGGAACAGTGGTCCATGGAATAGTGATCCTTGGAATAGCGGTAGAGCTTACTTGGAATACGGCAGCCATGGTCGTCGTGCCAGGAATTAATTACCAGGGTCGTCATCACACGCAACACCCTTCCCTTCTTCCGTTTAGAATAGTAGTCCATGGAACCGCGGCCAAAGGAACAGTGGTCCATGGAATAGTGATCCTTGGAATAGCGGTAGAGCTTACTTGGAATACGGCAGCCATGGTCGTCGTGCCAGGAATTAATTACCAGGGTCGTCATCACACGCAACACCCTTCCCTTCTTCCCCCATCTCCTCCTCCATCCCTTCCCCTTCTCTCGTCTTCCATCCCTTCCCCTTCTCTCGTCTCCCATCCCTTCCCCTTCTCTCGTCTCCCATCCCTTCCCCTTCTCTCCTCTTCTTCCACCCCTTCCTCCTTCCCCTTCATGTCTCTGTGTGTCACCCTAGAGGGAAGACTTTAATCAACATCTCACAATTATTATATTTGGTCTGACTAAAACAACGCCAACAGTAGTAACATCATTGTCATCATCATCATCATTAACATCATCGTCATCATCATCGTTAACGTCATCATCATCATTAATAGCATTAGTAAATAAAAAGAGATAGGAAGGAACAGCGGCAAAAGATCAACGAGAGAGAGAGAGAGAGAGAGAGAGAGAGAGAGAGAGAGAGAGAGAGAGAGAGAGAGAGAGAGAGAGGCCAGCCCTGTGCATCCATTATCAAACGTATCAAAGGAGAATATCGATCAGCAGCCATACTTGACCTCTGACCTTTTTTTTTTGGGGGTGGGGGCAATTAAGTTTCGTACACGGGGTCACGTTAGCTTCACGGGGTCCATTTAACCTTAAAGGGTCACTCTTGTCTTATGGGGTCCAGTTGGCCTTATCGGTAACAGAGGAAAACAAAAATCAATTATATGCTTCGTATCCTCAGCTGGTCATTAGCTGGTGCCCGACTTAAAATATTTTCGTCTTGTAGCTTCTTTTGGGAGGAGGAGGAGGAGGAGGAGGAGGAGGTGGTGGGTGGAAGAGGAGGAGGTGGTGGGTGGAAGAGGAGGAAAAATAACAAAGACAAAGGGTGCAGGAGACGAGGGTGTAGGATGGGAAGGAAAAAAAGAGTAGTGGAAATAATAAAGGGTGAGAGGGGAGAGGAAGAGAAAAATAATGAAAGGGGGAATAAGGAGGAGGAGGAGGATATAAATAGTAAAACAAGAGGGAAAAAAAAGATAAAAAAGAGACTACTTAGCGAAAGAAGAGTAAAGGAGAGATGATAGAAAGGGGGTAGGGAGTAGAGAGAAAGAGGAAAAAAAAGAGAGATTATATAAGGGGAAAGGGAATAGAACATGAGAGAGAAAAAGAAAGGAAGAGAAAAAGGTGAAACGGAGATTCCTGTCGCTTATTGCACAAATAACAGTACAGGCCAGCACTCTACAGGGTACACACACACCAACATTCAATTCTATCTCTCAATCTCTCTCTCTTTCTCTCAGACTGATACCCTTGTCCGGTCTTTGTTGTCACAGATACTGGCTGCCCCCCCTATAACGATCTCACAAAGAGGAGGAAGAGGAGGAAGAGGAGGAAGGAGAGAAAGAGGAACAGTATCCGGCACCCCTTCCTCCTGCACTCTCTCTCTCTCTCTCTCTCTCTCTCTCTCACCATTATACGCCTCTCCTTCTCTTATACGCTCCCTCCCTTTCTTCATACACCTCTCCTCCTCCTCATTCGCTCTCCCTTCCCCCTTCTCATTCGCCCCCTTCCCCCATTCATACACCACCTCCTCTTTCGCTCTCTCCTCATCCTCATTTCCCCCTACCCTCTCTCATTCATCCGTCGCCACTCCTCATTTACCCTCTTCCCTCTTAATTCGCATCTCCTCCTCTCATCTCATTCGCCTGCTCTTCTTCTTCTTCTTCCTCCTCCTCCTCATTCTATTCCCGGAACAAAACACACCTCCTTAAATCACCTAATTCACCAGACACTCATCATAAATCATTAATGGTTCCCTTAGGGTCATCACAGTGTCACTTCCTCAAACCTGGTGAACCAAACTCCAAACTTTCCTAAACTAATTTGCATATAACACCACACATCTTCTGAGGCAATTAACACATGTACAGGTGTCATGGCATACAGATAGTAGTATTTTGATAGTGGGAGTATGTTTGTTGTGTATGTGTGTATTGTGTGTGTATTATAAGATTTTTTTTTTTACGGGTGTTTAAGAAGATATAAAGGAGGTATTTACATAAATTCATATACTGCATTCTAGGTACAGTAAATAGCGGCGTTATTAAGCACAAAACTACACACATACGCTGTCTCGTTACCAAGTCATGGACGATCACATTAACTGTGGGTTATCATTATTAGCTCGGATTGTTTCCACGAACTGACGTGTTCTCTAATACTGTCATTTTGCAGAACTGAGGAATTGAATTGTTCTGAAAACGAACTCCGTGTGTGTCAGTGTGCTGACGTATTACCAAAAATAAGCGCGTTAACTTTTAAATTATACATGAAGGTTAATATATTTTGTGCTCTTTCAATGATATAATTCTCGTGTTCCACAAATAGGACAATGGGGGTTAATTTCTATATATTTTTCGTGATATAGTTTTAGCGTAGAGAAATCAATTTACAAGAAACCTAATTGGTCCAGAGGTGTGACGTCATCCGAGGCACTGCTGGCCATAATAACGAGGTTTACAATGACACAGCGTAAAAATTTGTTTGGTTATAATCACGGGTTAAACTTTTGTTCTAACAACTTGATGTGATGTGTATAACTTTCTCTGACAATTCAACAATAGAACTAAATTATGATGTATAAATATTAATCTAAACAACAGTAGTGTATTAACCTTATACAATTAGTTTATATAATGACTTGGTAATGACTGAGACCCCCCCCCATCCCTATCACCTTCCTTCACCCCCATCCCTATCACCTTTCTTCACCCCTATCACCTCCCCCTTAGCCCAACCCCTATTTGGTCACACTACCAACACGTCAATCTGGTAGCTGCTAAAAACATTACAGAAAAAAAAGTTCTTAAGCAAAGGGAATGAGTTTCTATGATTTACCTATTCAATAATTTAATGTTTTTTTTATTGCGCTCATCTTAAGTAACCGGAGATTGAAATGATAAATATATGATCCATTAAAAAACAAAAGGTACTGGCAGTCTCCTTTCTTCCTCCCTCATGTGAAGTTATCAAAAAGTTAAATCTCACGCGTTTTCTGTGAGATCTTAATTACCTCCAATTAAACTTCCCAAAAGTAGTTGTGTATTTAAATAATTTTCTTCAAAATAAAAAAATAAGTCATGCATATAGCGCAATTTTAATCCAATGAACGTAACTCACAACGTAATCTATTTCTCTTGTTGTATTTTACGATAAGATGAACCTCGTGTATTTGTGAACATCTCCTGTGAGGATATAACACAGGCGCCTCACTTAATATAATGAAATAACTTGACACAATGGCAGCCGTCGAACACACAATGGTTCCCGTTCAAAGAAGTTATTCAATTTCAAGAAGCTACGAACACACTTTTGGACCTGTTATATCGACTTTAACCCTCCCCCCCCCAAAAAAAAACCAACCTGACAATACCCACTGTATATAATCTTATTAATTGTAAAAGAAAATCTGAATACTCATTTGCTCATTAATAAACAGTGATCGTTTAAAAATGCTTGAAAACGCGATTTGACAACAAAATATAACAAAAGAAAGAAGGGAAACAGGGAGGGAAGGGAAACAGGGAGGGAAGGGAAACAGGGAGGGAAGGGATGAACGAAGGAAAGAAGGGAAAAGGTAGGGAAGAAGGGCAGACGAGAGGGGAAGGAAGGACAAAAAACGGGTTTGGAAGGGAGCAAGGACAAACGAGAAGGGAAGGCAGGAAGGGAGGACAGACGATAGGGGAAGGAAGGAAGGGAGGACAAAAGACAAGGGAATGAAGGAAGGGCAGAAGACAAGGGAAGGAAGGAAAGACAGAAGGCAGGGGAATGAAGGAAAGAAAGAAGGAAAAGAAGAGAAAGAAGTCAGTCAACTCGTAACAACAAGAAGAGATCAACAACACAGTAATATCCACCGTTAGAGTCTGCACAGTACACACACACACAGCTTCCCCATGTTGGAGTCTGCACAGTACACACACACACAGCTTCCCCATGTTGGAGTCTGCACAGTACACACAATGCAGCCCCATGTTGGAGTCTGCACAGTACACACACACAGCAGCCCCATGTTGGAGTCTGCACAGTACACGCACACAGCAGCCCCATGTTGGAGTCTGCACAGTACACACACACACACCTTCCCCATGTTGGAGTGACGACTATTTGCCAGTATTACCGGAGCTTCACCTTTAACATGAACTGTGGGGACGACGATGGCATGCAATTTGGTCACTTGTTTGTACATGTTGCTTGCTGTGTCAAACTTACGTGCTCAATGTTGTGATATTACCGGCAGGATATTTTTCTAAAACTGATGCCAATATAAATGTTTTACTGTATTTACAAATCGGACAGCATTTTTGTAGTGGGTGTTCTGTAGAGTTAATGAAGTGTAGATTTTCTGTATTTTTGTTCATTTTCTGGTATTATGTATATCGACTTGTAGTACTAGTGAGGTGGTAGGTATCATAGAGCTATTGTATTTGAATTAGTTTTAGAGCATTATTAAGTTAGAGTTCTATCGAGGCAACAGATGTATGGAATTTGTATTTCATTAAGTTCACAGCATAATATATACTGTATTTTAACATAACAGCATTATAAACTGAGTATATTATGAAGCTTACAACATTATAAACTTGGCATTGCAATAAGTAGACACCGTAAAGAGTACTATAATGATCATTGTTTATTAAAATAAGAGCATTATGAACGGAGTATATTAAGACATAAACAGCATTATAAATTTATTATTTTCTCCATTTAACAGCACCATATAGCAACGAGGTTAGAGCATTATATAAATTAGTGTATTATTAAACAGGTCACAATATTTTTTAAACTAATAATTCACCCAACACACACTCTCTCTCTCTCTCTCTCTCTCTCTCTCTCTCTCTCTCTCTCTCTACAACATCACTGTCTCCTGTTATTCCTTAGCTCCTTTTCGGTCTTTGGGTCTCTCGTTCTGTCTATATCTCTCATTTTCTGTCTCTATACCCCTTATTCTGTCTCTTCCTATCTCTCCCTCCCTTCTCCACTCTCTCTCTTTTCTTTGTCTCTCTTTCTCTTTCTTTGTCTGTCTCTCTTTGTGTGTCTATCTCACGCTCTTTGTTTTTTCTTTGTCTCTCTCTTTATCTGTCTGTCATTATCTCTGTCTCTCTCTCTTTCTTTATCTCTTCCTCTCTTTCTTGGTCTGTCTCTTTTATTGTCTCTCTGTATCTCTCCATCATCCACTATCGCCCCTCCCCCCAACATAACAGGAGTCGTAAATAGAGACTGAGAGATAAGAGACTAACTCACCATGGCGAGAAATATTTCCCCTCATTTCTCACCACGTTTGATGTCTCATTTTCTAGTTATTTCCCATTTATTTTTAGTCTATTTGCTATTATAAGCTCCCTGATATTTCCCATTATATTTTCCTGCAAATTCCCATTAATTTTTCCTGCCAATTCCCATTATTTTTTCCTGCAATTTCCCATTAAAATCTTCCTGCTAGTTCCCATAACCTTTCCTCCCATAATGCCTTAAACTTTCTCCAATTTCCCCTTCAATATCCTATCTCCTATTACTCTCCTATTTACTCCCATTACACACTTTAATACACATCAACACTACACTCATAATATATATATATATGTCATATTTTTCACTTCTAATAAAACAAAATAAAGTGGATTATATTTTTCTTTCAGTAATATACATGTATTAATGTATTAGTATTTGCTGTATATTTCTCAACAATGAAACTAAGGAAATATATGTATTGCTTCACTTACTATTACATGTCAGTATTTAAATCCGTCGCCGAGAAAAAAATATATCTTGTGGAAAAAGTATAGATTTGTCATGTATGGATAATATATTTAATTTAGTCTTGTTCGTAATTATTTTCTTAAATTTATTATTTTACTAACAAAATATTCTTTAAGGTTTTGTATTTATTTAATTTATATTTTTTGCACTAAATAAATTCTTTGTAAAACCTCACAAAAATATTTAACACCATTTTGATTAATTATTAATAAACGTAATATATACAGATGCTATAAAAATCTTTCTGAATATAAGTAATAACAACAGAATTTACGTCAATAATAATAAAAACAACATTAATAATATTAATAATAAATACTACTACTACTACTACTACTACTACTACTACTACTACTACTACTACTAATAATAATAATAATAATAATAATAATAATAATAATAGGCAAGAATCACACACAAACTCTCAAAACACACACAACCTCTTAAAACACCCAACCAATCATACACAAGCTCTTAAAACATACACAGCCAATCACACACAAGCTTTCAAAATACACAGCCAATCACACACAAGCTCTCAGGCAGCAAACTAGTTCCCAAGAAAACTCTTCACAGTTTGAGGAGTTTTTGTCTCGAGGGAATTCATCTGTCAATATTTCAAGTTCTCTCTCACTGAGTCACTCTGTGTGTGTGTGTGTGTGTGTGTGTGTGTGTGTGTGTGCGAGACTACGTGTGTGTACATTCATTAACATCCTCTATCTGAACAAGACCACAAAATGTACTCATGCATGTTTTAACAAAAGATATGTACAGAGCAGTGTACACGTGTCTTACCTGTTTGTACATGAACACCGCGCCACCGTGCTCGTGTAGGCGGGAAGAGGAGAATGAACGAACTAGTTTTTCCCTGGGGCTAATTGTTCCTGACAAACCCAGGTGTGTGTGTGTGTGTGTGTATAATGTCACTCCACTTGTGTACGTGAGGGAGGGAGGGACGTGAGGGAGGACTAGAGAAAATTGTTTCCGTGAGGCCAAATGTCGATGACACACCCAGAGAGAAGGGAAGTGTGGTGGTGGTGGATTGCAGTGGTGTTGGTGGAAGTGTGGCGTTGGTGGAAGTGTGGTAGTGGTGAAAATGTGGTGGTGGTGGAATGTAGTAGTGGCGGGAGTGTGGTGGTGGTGGAATGTGGTGGTGGTAGTGGAGTGTGATCGTGGTGGAATGTGGTGGTGGTGGTGGAATGTGGCGGTGGTGGTGGAATGTGGTAGTGGTGGAAGCATGTAAACTTTGTGATAAACCTTTAAAGCATACACCTAAACATTATAGTATTGAATGCGAACTGTCAAAGGCTTCAGGCCAGCTGGCTTTTTGTATCATGAACTCTGTAACGACTACATAGATTCAGGAGTGCTTGAGGACATTCTTGCAGTCTATCCTAAATTTTCTCGTCCACACTGATTAGTCCTCAAATAGAATAAAACGCTTATGAATATAAACTGTTCTATTACCCTCTTGTGTATGAACCTTTGTCCTACGTGGCAGTGAACAGTGATAGCACCCTTAGCGTCAAGATCTGACTGACCTACTTAGATTAGGCAAATTATACCTCAATCTTCTCAGTAAGGTAAGAGGTTGAGTGTGGTGGAGTGTGGTGTTGGTAGTGGTGGTGGTGTGGTGTTGGTAGTGGTGGTGGTGTGGTGTTGGTAGTGGTGGAGTGTGGTGTTGGTAGTGGTGGAGTGTGGTGTTGGTAGTGGTGGAGTGTGGTGTTGGTAGTGGTGGTGGAGTGTGGTGGTGGTAGTGGTGGGGTGCGGTGTTGGTGGTGGAGGGTGGCGTTGGTAGTCGTAGAGTGTGGTGGTGTTGGTAGTGGTGGAGTGATGGTGGAGTAAAGCGGTGTTGGTGTTGATCATGATAAGGGAGTGTCGTACTACTGGTGATGGAATATAGTGGTTAAAATCCCTAACCTTTTCCCTTACTGTTAGAAGGTGAACCAACTCCACTCCCCCTACCACACCCACCACCCTCTACTCCTCAAACCCCCTACCCCTCCTGATCATCACAACAAGACTTCCTCTCCATAATTCGTGTTGACCCCGTGTCCAGAGAGCCAACACGAGGCTCAACAACTAGCTTCTACACTGATACACCCACCCACCCACGCTGGCTACTGTACACCTGTTGTCAATATTTTCTGATGCTTATCGTTTACTCTGTTGGAGATTTTATTTCTTCTTCCTCTCCTGTTCCACTTTATTTCCTCTCTCTTGTCATTATCTAGTTTTCCTGTTTTTATTTTTAATCATCCTTACATCATCCTTCCAAGAATGAGTTGATAATAATGATAATGATAATAATAATAATAATAATAATAATAATAATAATAATAATAATAATAATAATAATAATAATAATAATAATAATAATAATAATAATAATAATAATAATAATAATAATAATAATAATAATAATAATAATAATAATAATAATAATAATAATAATAATAATAATAATAATAATAACTACTACAGGAAGCAAGAGCAGCCGAAAATTCAATGATATATTTCCCAGTAAAAAAACAAGACAAAAAAACATACCAAAAATATTTACCGACACTCTGGAGAAATTGCCAGCAGATAACATCAATTTATTATTATTATATATTTTTTTATTTACAGGACAACAATACCAGTGAGACATATTTTTTTCCCAGTGATGCTGTGGTTGTCAGTCCCAAACATGTCTCGTGGTGAAACTGCGGCGCGAAATTTTTATAAATAATTACCTGCGTTGAAGATCCTAGGTGTAGAAATTTTTTTTTCGTGTTTTAGAGGGAACACAATTAATTTGGGATTAGTTGTGTTGTAAAGGAAATTAATTAGCTTCTAGTTTGTCGTTGTTTTAGGAAAAATTAATATGTCGGGGTTTTTCGGAGTGGAGAATAATATCTGTCTACGGTAACATACAGTTATACACCCACAGCTAATTGTGTGTGTGTGTGTGTGTGTGTGTGTGTGTGTGTGTGTGTGTAAATTAAATAGCCCTAACTCTGGAACTATCGAAGCTATAATCGTCAGAAGTGAACTTAATCTGCATATTCCCTTTAATAGCATTCTCCAACAATACAATATTTTATAAGTCGTTCACAGGACACCAAAAAGTTTTATTACCGAACACCACCAAAATGTATAAGGAACCGACACCAAAACATTCAATGCCCCGACACCAAAACGTTTAATGACCGAACACTAAAACACCCCGTAAATGACCCAAACAGACCCCCCCCCCCCCGCAAGACAGGACAACACTCACCTTGCCGCATTGTTTACATTTGCCCTTCTGACTCCGCCTGTGCACCCAGTGGTGGTGGGTGGCGGTCTGCTCGCGGTATTGTCGCGGGCCCACGTCTCGGAAGGTTGGCTTACACGGGAACTTGACCCGCTCCACCAGGGCAGCGATGCATCCGGTGTGGGCGATGATCTTACACGCTGAGCATTTCATCCGCGCCCCCGATTTCTGTAGAGTGAAAGTGAAGATGTTAATAATGATTTAAATGAAAGTAATTGAATAAACTTAATGGTCGTGGTGAATAATAATGATTATAATAATAATAATAATAATAATAATAAAACACATGAACACTAACATTAAAACATACTAAATGACGTCATCATTACATTAACTGTACATGATGAACACAATAACAGTAAATATTTATTAGCTACGACTACGACAGGACCAATACAAACAACCAATGATAACAAGTAAAAAACAATTAAAAACATCATTTACCGATTACCATACATATTAAACCTCCACGTGTACAAAACGAACCAGTCTAATTCCCTTTTAAACAACATAAGGTTGACTCAACACGCACAACCTTCCCGAGTTCCAACACCCTCCACCCTTCTTACTCTGGCAAGGACCTGAGGACACACAGCCGCCATCTATATCAAACGGGATTAATCCACAGCCAGACTAGTAACATCAATGTCTCGTGTGTGTGATGGAGCGAGTACGGTGTATAACTGGTCATTAATATATATATATATATATATATATATATATATATATATATATATATATATATATATATATATATATATATATATATATATATATATATATATATACTGTATATACAGTATTACCAAATTGCTGTACGTACCAATATATACCCCTGAACCTGTGCGCCCTTCATTCACATCACCTGAATAGGTTATTTGCCCGCAGGTGAATATTGAATACCTGCCCAATTTCAATTTGGTGTATCCCTCCACCGGGAGAGCTGACGAAGGCTGTAGCGCTGCATACGTGGTGGTCACGCTGTCGTAGTCATGACGAGCAATTGATTCCTGTGTGTGTGTGCGTGTGTGTGTGTGTGTCAGAAAGTATGAACCAAATTTACTTCACTGTTATTTGGACTCGTAAAATAAATCGCACAATCTATGAGATAAATGTAACCCATTACTAAAAAAAAAAATACATCGAAAAACAATAACATTATATTCACAGCCATTGTCTTAAGTATTGTTGCCTTGGTCGACTCTCTCACTTGGACTTCCTTCCTTATGGCCACATATTATCATTGTGTAACATGTGTTAGAAATTACCTCATATGGAGAAGACCCCCCCCCCCCTCCAGTAGGTGCTACACGGGTCAAGTCTTCCCTGACTGGTAGGCAAGGGCAGAAGGTGACTTCCTAATCTCCCAGGTGGCCGTGATATAGAGTGTGTGTTAATTAACTGCCTAGTGTAAATCTCAGGTAAGATGGTAATTAATGCGTAGGTGTGCAGGGAGATAAGGGGGAAGGTGACGTAAATAGGACTGGGTCACGCAGGTGGTGGTGGGTGACGCAGGTGAGGGTGGGTGACGCAGGTGGGGGTGGGTGACGCAGGTGGGGGTGGGTGACGCAGGTGGGGGTGGGTGACGCAGGTGGGGGTGGGTGACGCAGGTGGGGCTGGGTGACGGAGGTGGTTGCAATACGTGAAGATCGGAGCCTACCACGCTCAATACACCCACGCCTACCACGCCCACTACACCCACGCCTGCCACGCCCATGCTACACGGAGTCAGTCAGTGTTGCTAGAAATAATGATCAAAGTCTACCACGCCCGACGCCAGCTATTCCCTCGTAACCTGGATCTATTGTACTGTATTCAAATGTTGCCACGCCAGCAGGAAACCACGGCAGGGCCTTTGATCCCCCAACGACCGCTACACTGGCTTCTGCAAATTGAAAGCTGTCGAAAGGGGGAATCTAACCATTTGAAGACGACGATTTAATCCTTTGAGTTAAGTAATTTAATTACTTAAGAACGATGATAATCTCTTGAATATGATGACTTATCCCCTTGAGTATGATGAATTAATCCCTTGAGAACTATGATTTAACCACTCGGGTAATACGACTCAATCCCTCAGGTATGATGACTTAATCCTCCGAGTACGATAACTTAACCCTTCAAGTAAGATAACTCTGTGTACGATCAACTCTTTGAATACAATATCTAAACACCTTGGGTATGGTATCTTAACCCTTTGAATAAGATATCCAATTTCCTTTAATAAGATGACACTGCGCTGGAAAGAATCAAGGGGTTACGAGTGTACAAAGGAAAGTAATTGCATTTGGGATAATTTCCACCATTTTTACTGTTAACGGGAGAACTGAAGACAGTCTGTTTCTTCTCATTGTTTGTGGTTGGAAAGTCAGGGTGTGGACGGTTGTGTTTGTGTGGCGTCTGTACAGTGATAGGTGTTTGTGTGTGTGTGTGAGAGAGAGAGAGAGAGAGAGAGAGAGAGAGAGAGAGAGAGAGAGAGAGAGAGAGAGAGAGAGAGACGAGGTAACTGTAACGGGTGCAGTGCAAACAGAGATCCTTACTAGCCGCCGCAGGAGCCATAACTGGAACTTGTTACGAACTTGTGTCAACACGTTGGTGCGTGTGAGGCGACAAGGAGGAACAAGCAGTTATTTGTTTACCTCCCAGGAAAACGACAACAAACCCGACCCCCCCCCACCCACCACGACCCCACTCAATTCGCACGACTCAACCCATCTGCTGTTGCCTGGATGGACGCGGCTGATATTGGATTTTCAGCAATATAATATTAAACGAACAAAAAACAAAGAATAACAACAGTGTGTCGACTACAGATGCCCAAATTGAATAGTTGTCCAGGACAGGAAACAGACAGGTGTATTGTGGAGGCGTGTGTAAACTGGGATTAACCATGTGAGTTACGGGTCTACTGTAGAAACGAAAGGGGGGACTCATAGGCCATAGACCTATAGTTGTGATAATAATGCGAAAGACAGACAGACAAGAAAATGGGTAGACAAAATGACAAATAGGTAGACAGAGAGATTTGCAAACTAATACAGAAAAATAGAAACAGACAAACCAACAAACTGGTAAACAAAAAGATAAACGGACATACAGAAAAGACATACAAACAGACAGACAGACACAGACAGAAAGACATACAGGTAAACAGACAGACAGATGGACAAACATATAAACAAAACACCAAAGACAGACACAAAATTAAACACAAACAAAAAGGGAGACAGACAGACAGACAGACAGACAGACAGACAGACAGACAGACAGACAGACAGACAGACAGACAGACAGACAGACAGAGAGAGAGAGAGACAGACAATCAAACATATTTTTAGAGTTGTGGTCCGCGTTCCCTCCACGGGGGAAAGAAAGTAAAGGTCACGTCTCAAAAAGGGGAAAAAAAAATACATCAGACCACCTTGAAAAGACGTGAATGTGGTGACGTCAATCCAAAATGGCACCAGAAGCTCACGGTTTCTCCATTCTGAGTTTTAGGGAAGGGAAGGTAGGGAAGGTAGGGAAGGGGAGGGAGGGAAGGTAGGGAAGGGGAGGGAGGGAAGGTAAGGGAGGGCAAGGGAAGGCAAGATTGAGAATAGATACCACGAAAGTGAGAGAAAGGAAGGCAGGGGATGTGATGGAATGGGATGGAAGAAATGAGGAGGAAGGAAGGGTGGATGGATTGAAGGAGATGTGAGGGGGGCATTGATGAAGGGAGACGGAAGGGATCAATATTGCATATATAAGTATCCAAAAACTATCGTCCGCAGAAGATAGATGGACCTTCTTTCAACAACGTATTAAGTAAAAGGATATACTATATACTGTCTATTAATGTTTCCCTTAATACTTCATCAAACAGAATCCAAACAATCTTATGCATAACTAACCTAACCTAACCTAACCTAACCTCACTTAACCTCACTTAAAATCCTAACTTACCCCAACCCAACCTAGATTGCCCCTAACCCAATCCAAACTTATCTAACTCAACCAAACCAAAGCAAAGCAAAGCAAACCTAACCTAAACAAACACAACCGAACCTAACCTAACCCAACCTTCCCTAAACCAATCCAAATTTATGTAACCCAACCCAACCCTAACCAAGACAACCCTAACCCAACGTCCTAACCTAAGCTAACTTTACCGCAAACTTATTTTAATATTTTACAAGGTTCGCATTAAAGGTGACCCAGTCTGTCGCCTCACAACACCAGGGTTCAGGAGACGTGACCCGAGGCACTAATAACAGGAGACATTCACTACTATACTGAGGTCATCTCGAGTCTTGGTGATGGTACAGGGTCATCCACCGACCTACCTTGGATTAAAGTTGATTGCTATGTTAATTTAAACCTTATTAAATCAAACTTAACTTGAATTTATCCGAGTGAAAGTTAATCTAATCTAGTCATATCATACCTAACCTAACCTCTTCCTAGTGAAATCAAACCCAAACTAACGTAATCTAACCTAACCTAACCTAACCTAACCTAACCTAATTGAAACCTAATCAAATCAAAGGTTAACAGGAATTACGGACGGATAGAGGGATGTATTGCACGAATGTATTAAATAGACACACGAGTTAAAAACGGACCTAAGGACACGGATAAGATTTAAGGACACAGGTACACGATAACAAGAACACGGACAAGACATAAGGACACAGGTACACGATAACAAGAACACGGACAAGACATAAGGACACAGGTACATGAAAACAAGAACACGGACAAGACATAAGGACACAGGTACATGAAAACAAGAACACGGACACAGGTACATGAAAACAAGAACACGGACAAGACATACGATTACAAAAAACGGACAAGAACATGGACACACAGCATCCTGAGCCGCAGTGACTCCTGACCTCGACAAGGGTCAATAACCGCCGCAGTGTGAGTTATGACTGCCAACTTTCTCTCTCAGTCTCTCTCCTCTTCCTCTCCTTTCCTCTTCCCCTCCATTCCTCTTCCCCTCCTCTCTTCTTCCCCTCCTCTCTTCTTCCCCTCCTCTCCTCTTCCCCTCCTTTCTTCTTCCCCTCCTCTCTTCTTCCCCTTCTCTCCTCTTCCCCTCCTTCCCTCTTCCCCTCCTCGCCTCTTCCCCTCCTCGCCTCTTCCCCTCCTCGCCTCTTCCCTTCCTTTCCTCTTCCCCCTCTCCTCTTCCCCCCCTCTCCTCTTCCCCTCCTTTCCTCTTCTCTCTCTTTCTCTCTCCTCTTTCAATATTCATATCTAACTACCAATCTTTTCCTTAATTTATCGCACCAACTCAATTTTGATAGGTTATCTTTGAAATAGGCCAGGCTATCTGAGGTGAGGTTAAGTTAGGACTAGATTTATTAGAGTTTGCCCTGAGACCAGCTGTAAATACATCAATTGGGATAACTGAAAGACTCTCCCCTAACGCTACCTGAGGGGGGGGGGAGGTAGGTTAGTGTGAGGGTGGTTAATCTTCAGGTGAAATAAGTTTGTGTACGGGTGGGGAGGGGTGGGCGATGGCTTATCTTCAAGTGATCCCAATTCAATATTATGCTATGTAGGGAAATCGATGGTAGACTAAAACTCTTATATTATACTATGACTAGAATTTAATCTAAGCGTCACTACCATAAAAAAAAATATATATATATACTAGTTTATCTTTCACATCTTCCTAAGTCATCCCTTTACTGAGAAACACACTGAAAATGGAAAGCAGCCATTAAACAGAAAACGGACACAAAACAAAATATAAGTTTTCTGTATTAAACACCAGGATAAACTATAATATTTTCGACTTAACTCAGACTAAAGCATCCAATACCATTCTTTTTCTTGACTTTTATTTATGTTATCGTTTTTCACAGTGTCAAGTGAAGAAATTACCAAGAGAAATGGAAAGGAAACCCGAAATACACAGGTAAACTAGAGTAATGGAAGCAGGAGAGTGAAACGGTAGGGAGTGACAACAAAAAGTTAAGAGTAAAGGGGGAGATAGATGGTACGTGAAATTGGCCTAAAACAGACTGATGGCTAGAACAATTGATTTAGAGAGAGAGAGAGAGAGAGAGAGAGAGAGAGAGAGAGAGAGAGAGAGAGAGAGAGAGAGAGAGAGAGAGAGTGGAGACCCGAATTACCAATAAGTGGTAATAAAGTTAGCAGGCTCGATGATGATGATGATGATGATGGAGACTGAAATAGCTTATTGGAGACACAGACAGATGAACACACACACACACCCACAGACTAACTAATCACCGGAGCTTCCGCCTTCAACAGTTCTAAAAATAGACGGAAAAATGTTACCGTGAGTGAGGCTGCCTTCTACAGGATACTCCAGTGCCACACACACACACACACACACACACACACACACACACACACACACACAGACACACACACAGACACACACACACACACACACACACACACACACACACACACACACACACACACACACACACACACACACACACACACACACACACACACACAGACACAACACACACACACACACACACAGACACAAACACACACACACACACACACAGACACAAACACACACACACAGACAGACAGACACACACACACACACACACACACACACACACACACACACAGTGATAAATGAAGTAAATGATTAGGAATGGAGAAAAAAAAAACGGTGTAAGAGTTTGAAATAAGTATCAATGGAAAAATATGTAAAATTTGAAGAAGGAATCAATGAAAATTTGTAAAAATATAAAGTGGTCATAAAATATTTAAAATTAAAGTCTATAAAAATGTTAAAGTAAATATTGATAAAAATGTAAATCAATAACATGTTAATAATGAACAAAAGGAACAAATTAAAGTAGATATCAATAACAAGTTAAAGATTAAATTAAATATAAAATAAAAATATCAATAAAATTAATCTTAAATGTTAAGGTATGTGTCTTTATAGTAAAAAGGGTAAATAAAGAAATTGAAGAACGTTAAAGAAAAGAGTAAAAAGAGTAAAAGAATAAAAAAGTAAAATTGGTAAGAAACGCAATTATACAGGTAACACTAACGATGTATCTGTTTTGTATAATTGATAAGAATTACCTGTCGGAGTAATTAATCACCATACGTATTATTAGAATCAGAAAATTCAATCGCCGTAAGAACTAATCACAACACGGACTAATCAGATACGTCTTGCTGGGGAAAAACCAATCAGAGCACGCCGAGGGGGAGCGGTGGGGGAGGAATCAGGCGAGTGCCAATCAGAGTTTAGTTATGGTGCGTAGGAGTAAACTATATAAACGCAATCTTAACCTAATTTAACACTAACATTGCATCATGGATGAAGTTGGTTTGAGTTAAGTTAGATTTTACTTTCCTTTAATAATGAAATTCACATAAGTCACATTTATTTACGAATCACAAATATTATCAATATTTTCCCATCACCAATTTTTTTTAATCGAGAGAAACAACACAGATGGGCAGAGAGGTATCCACTATGACCCACCCAGGCACCACCATGACCCACCCAGGCACCACCATGACCCACCCAGGTACCACCATGACCCACCCAGGTACCACCATGACCCACCCAGGCACCACCATGACCCACCCAGGTACCACCATGACCCACCCAGGTACCACCATGACCCACCCAGGTACCTCCATGACCCACTCAGGTAACCCAATAACACCATGATCAGTTTACGGCATTACTGACCAGATTGAAGTTCATTCGATGCTGTGTTTGGGCTCCGAAACATCAAAATACATCACCCTTTGACTTAAACAAATCTGATTTACCATTATGTCGTTGCAGCTCTTCACTCTATTCCAAAATGCCTCGTTGACTTACCCAAAAATAATCTAGTGAAAAAAGACTTAATGAGGAATAACAGGGACCACGAGAAGGGTCTGTGAATGAGGAGTAACAGGGACCACGAGAAGGGTCTGTGAATGAGGAGTAACAGGGACCACGAGAAGGGTCTGTGAATGAGGAGTAACAGGGACCACGAGAAGGGTCTGTGAATGAGGAGTAACAGGGACCACGAGAAGGGTCTGTGAATGAGGAGTAACAGGGACCACGAGAAGGGTCTGTGAATGAGGAGTAACAGGGACCACGAGAAGGGTCTGTGTTCTGTGAGGTTCAAGTCCCTGTAACTGTACTAGTCTCTGTAGTTGTCTCTGTACCTGAAACTTTTTGTATCTGTACCTCTAGTCGTAAACGTATTTATATCTCTCTACCTGTACGTACCCTGCTATGTACCTGTAAGCTTACCGTAGCTTTAGCTGTATGATTCACTAAGTTTAGATTGGATTAGGTTGGGTTAGATTAGACTGGGTTAAATTAGGCTGGGTTGGATTAGGCTGGGTTGGATTAGGATGGGTTGGGTTAGGCTGGGTTGGATTAGGCTGGGTTGGATTAGGATGGGTTGGGTTAGGCTGGGTTGGATTAGATGGGTTGGATTAGGGTGGTTGATTAGGGTTGGGTTAGGCTAGGTTGGATTAGGATGGGTTGGATTAGGATGGGTTGGGTTAGGCTGGGTTGGATTAGGATGGGTTGGATTAGAAGGGTTGGTAATGAAACATGGAGGGCAGACACCGTAGACTCCATGATCCTTCACATTACTGAGATTAAGCCACTAAACATCACCAACCCAGAAAGATTTGTGTCTTCTCCTCCTCCTCCTGCTCCTCCTCCTCCTCCTCCTCCTCCTCCTGTCCTAAATAATTAACCATTAATCGTTACACCTCCCATTCCAAGACCAATTATTTTAAAACCCGGCAGCCGTGTACCTTGGTCCATTACGCTTAAATGTGTCCTTTTTTTAATATATTGGTTTTTATTTTCCCAAGGGTTTTATAGGGACAAAAAGACAAACATCAGAAAAAAGTATTAAGAGTAAACTGCTGCTCCGGGCCTAACTAGACTAATTAGGATAAAAGTTGAACAGAATACACAATTACCCAAAAAAAAAGTGGTAATTTGGGGGAACTTTCTAAGAGGATTAAAAGTCATAAAAAATGGTTAATATGGAAGGTTTAGTCCATTATTGTACCTGAATTAAACCACTATATCTGGGAGTTGCTTCGATGAGACGTTTGTACACACGACCCACCAAAAAATATCTTTGCGATTTTGTGTTAGATAGTGACACGATGGACGATGGGTTTTGACATCCCTACCGAGACAACAGGAGTCAGTCACAAACAGGAGTCAGTCACAGTGTTCATTTTGAAATAGATCGAACGCATTCATAAATATACTTTTTGGAATATGTGTACATAAAATAAACAACAACAAAGAGAAAGGGAGGAAAGGGACCAAATAGCGAAGGAAATGGAAGAGCAGGAAGAAGAAATAAAGGAGGACAGGAAGGAAAAAGTAAGATAAAGGAGGAGGAAGAAGAGGGAAAGAGGAGGAGGAAAAAGAGGGAAGGAGGAGGAGGAGGAAAAAGAGGGAAGGAGGAGGAGGAGGAGGAGGAAGAAGGAAAGGAGGAGGAGGAGGAAGAGGGAAGGAGGAGGGGGAAGATGAGGGAAGTAGGAGGAGAAAGAGGAAGAAAGATGGAGGAGGTCGAGGGAAGGTGTAACATCATAAACACTATACAATAATGTTTTTGTCCTTAAATTTTAATATATTTTTTGTCACTTTATAAAGGTCAAAGGTTACCAAAATGCATGATCTTTTTTTTTAGGGGGGGGGGCCACATGAGCCACAGGTGGGCTGCGTAAAGTGAAATTATGAGAGAGATTTGTATAATCGCCTATGAATGTCGGTCTCTTTTTACCTAAAAAATGTAACCGTATTTTCATTAAATTAAAAGCGTTAGGGCAGGGAGGGAGGAGGGGAGGAGGGAGGGAGGGAGGAGGGAGGGAGGGAGGAGGAAGGGAAAGGGAGAGAGAGAGAGAGAGAGAGAGATAAGAAGGATCGTATACCATTCAGGAGGTTCAGAAACTCCTGAAAGAGGATTGAAAATGAGCTTAAAGGTGCCAGGGTGTATAAGGTTAGTGGTCTCCCTCTCTCTCTCTCTCTCTCTCTTCTTCTCTCTCTTCTTCTCTCTTCCCCTTGTTCCTTCTTCTTAAGACAGGAACGACATTAGATGATGAGAGAAGAGATGGAAAGAGAAGAAAAAGGGGAGGAAAGGAAAGACAAGAATGGGACAGAAATAAGAGGAGGAGGAGGAGAAGGAAGAAGACTTAGAGTGAAAGCCTCACAGTATCTTTCTCTACGACTCCAACAAAGAAAACTTATTACATTAATGAAACGAACGATAGATAGAGAAAAAGAGAGGGGAGTGGAAGAGAGATAAGAAGAATACAGGGAAGAGAGATAATTAGGAGGTGAAGAAGAAGAGAGATAGGGAGAAGGCGGAGGAGGAGGATGAGGAGGAGAAAAAGAAGAAAGGGAAGACAGGAGGAGGGGATAAAGAAAAGAACATGAAATAATAAAAGGGGACAGGTGGAAGACGAAGGAAGAAAATTAACAAAAGAGAGAAAAGGAGAAAAAAGGGAGAAAGGAAGAGGAGGAAGAGGGAAGGAGGAGGAAAAGAAGAAATAATTAAGATAAAGGAGGAGAAGGAAGAGGGAAGAGGAGGAAAGGGTATGAAGGGGAAAAGGAATGAGAATGAAGATGAGGGAAGGAGAATGAGGAAGAAGATGGAAGGAGAAGGAAGAAGAAGGGATGAGGAAGAGGAAAGGAGAACGAGGAAGAGGGAAGGAGGAGAAGGAAGAGGAAAAGAGAACGAGGAAGAAGGAAGGAGGAGAAAGAAGAGGAAAAGAGGAGGAAGAGGAAAGGAGGAGGAAGAAGAGGGAAGGAGGAGGAAGAATAGGGAAGGAAGAAGGAAGGAGGAGGAAGAAGAAGAAAGGGGAGGAAGAAGGAAGGAGGAGGAAGAGGGAAGGAGGAGGAAGAAGGAAGGAGGAGGAAGAAGGAAGGTGGAGGAAGAAGGAAGGTGGAGGAAGAAGGGAGGAGGAGGAGGGAAGGTGTAACATCATAAACACTATCCAATACCTTTACCTGATGGGCAGGACAAGGAGGCAAAACCCTGCTGAAATACAAGAGATAAACCAAGACTTTCTCCGAGAGTGGAAAGTAACTACGACTTTCTCCGAGAGTGGAAAGTAGGAGAGGAGGATGATAGAGGAAAGGGTAGGAGGGGGCAAGAGGAGTATGAGAAGAAAGGAGATCGGAAGAAAAGAAGAAAAATGAGGAGAAGGAAGAGAAGGACGAGGAGGAAGAGAAAAACTAAGAGGAAGAGGAGAAAGAGCAAGAGGAGAAGGAGGAGGAGGAGGCGAAAAAGCACTAAGTGGAGGAGGAGGATGATGATGACGAGGAGAAAGAGAAGAACGAAGAAGACGAATAGTAGGACGAAGAAGAGGAAAGAGAACATCCATCAAAATCTCCTCGGAACGATAATCACTGATCATGTTATAAGCCAGGAAGAAAAATGTTGTAATTTTCCTGGACGCCAGCCGGAGACCTGATCATTCGGTGAGATTACTGGAAAACTCTCACTAATTACTAAGGCAGAGGAGGAGGAGGAGGAAGGAGGTGGAAGAGGAGATGAAGAGGAGGAGAGAGGAGGAGAAAAAGAGGAGAGAGAAGGAGGTGGTGGAAGAAGAGGAGAAGAAAAGAGGAAATGATAGAGGAGGAGGAAGAGGCGGTAACTATTATACAAGATTGGAGATACAGCACTTCACTACTCACAGGTAACTGTCTCACCATTTCTCCCTCCTGTCTCTCACTATCTCTCCCCTACACCCCTAATCTCTCTCTCTCTCTCTCTCTCTCTCTCTCTCTCTCTCTCTCTCTCTCTCTCTTCCATTTAATTTGTTTCATTACTTGCACTTTCCCCCTGTTGCATTATTCTCTTCCTTATCTCCTCTATTTGCTTCTTAAACTTCCTGAGTCACTTATCTTCCTTTCCACCTTTTCCGTCTCTTATTCTTTTATTCCCTTAGTTTTATCAATTCTCATCTCCCTGTTCCATCTTATACTCCTCTTCCTTCTCATTCATTCATTATTCCACTTTTCATCGTCTTTCTTCTTACTATTCTGTCACTTCTTTTTCTTAACTGTCTTTTAATCTTTCATTTCCCTCTTCTCATTCTACCTCCTTTTCCTTCTTCCCCCTTTCATTTTTTTAATATATTCTTCTTTCAATTTCGTTCTTTTATTAATTATACAGAAGGAAAGCTTTTATTTATCTGTTTTTAATATGTTTGTAGGGACTTTCTTCCAACCCCTTACACCCCCAGCTGTCAAAGAGTTGAATCCACTATCAGTTTCCATTTGTCTTTTCCTGTCAAACTGTCCCGTGTCCCGTCTCGTGCATCTGTCACTGTCTCTCTATTTACCTATCTCTTTCTTTAGCTTTGGTCGTCTGTCTGTCTGTCTGTCTCTCTTGCTTTGTCAATCTGTGAATTTAAATGTATTTTTTTTTCTTTATCTCTATTTATATTTGCCTTTATCGCTTTAGTCTCTACTGTTCATCTCTCTAAGTCTTTGCGTGTTTCTTTTTGTCCCTCTCTTTATCAGTTTTCTTACTTAACTTAACCTAACCCATAAATCTAAACTAACCTAACCTAACCCACCCATACCTACCCTTCCCTTAAACCGACCAAATTTACCCTAAAACCTTACCTGGCCCCTAAACCTAACGTAATGTGGAAGGGTATATAATTGGATAATACAGATGGGCAAGAACCAATCAGTACGCGCCACGGCTGACAAAGGACCAATCACGGCACCACCTCAGAGAATTGGTAAACGACGACCAATAAAACACACGCCACAACCCGCAAGCGCGTAGATTCTGAACTTCTAGACAAGAAAATAGGAAAATTATGTATTTGTATAAATGAAAAATGGCTCATTATTCATGTACACGGCGGCCGCAACATCTGAGGCCAAAGTTTTTAATTAGTCATTTTCATACTAAAGGCGGTAAATACTTTGTTAGGAATTTGAGATGACCTCGTAATGTCTCGCAGAGTTGAGGCGGAGGAGGAGGTGGAAGTGGAGAAGGAGGTAGAAGAGCAGGAGGAGGAGGAAGATGAAGAGGAAGATATAAAAGGGGAAGAGAAGGATGGGGAGGAGGAAGGGGGGAGAAGAAGGGGAGGAGGAGAAGGACGAAGATGATGAAGAAGAAGAGTAAAAACTTTTTTAGGGAAGAATATAATATATTGTCCATACTCACCCACTATCCACACTCACCCACCATCCACACTCGCCCACCCACCACCAACAGTCACCCACCTTCCACACTTACCCACCCACCATCCACACACGCCCACCTACCATCCACACTCACCCACCCACCATCCACACTCACCCACCCACCATACCCCCACCCACACCAACTTCTCAACTTTTCACCCAAACTTCTCCCATAAGTTGACCCATAAAGTAATAACTGTTAACCACCACTTAACCAAGATTAACCCGAGTTAACCCTACAATTAATCAGGACATTAACAAAATATGGCTTGTTTATGGTCGTATATAATAATAATAATAATAATAATAATAATAATAATAATAATAATAATAATAATAATAATAATAATAATAACCTCAACATGACCACCTCATTAACCTGGTAAATACTTTTATAGTCGTATATAAACACAGCTATATATAACCGCTTCATTAAACAAACTTTCAAACTCTTTTATAAAATGTAAACTTTGTAAACTTCATCTCTTCTAATACTGGACAGAAAACAAAATAATGGAAGGCAAAATTGTCTCTTGTCTGACGTGTATAATAAATAGTATTACGCCGTGTGTATATAAACAGTAGACTATGACGTAAATAATAATAATAATAATAATAATAATAATAAACATCTATAAGCTACAAATATTGGCACCTGGATATTAACATGAATCCAGATGTTAATTAAGGTGGTTAAGTTAATGTAAGGCTTAGTACGTCTATACAATTGCCTCATTAACATCAACACCGGCGACTAGTTCAATCTGGGGTCATGATTTTTATTCTGTGTCGTGGGGTAGTCGTCATGTGGGGTCGTTTGGCAGTGGGCATGGATGGTCGTGGGGCAGTGGTCATGAGGGTCGTGGGATAGTGGTCATGGGGGTCGTGGGGTAATGGGTAGGTAGTCGTCATCAGCGGTCGTGGGGTAATGGGTAGGTAGTCGTCATCAGCGGTCGTGGGGTAATGGGTAGGTAGTCGTCATCAGCGGTCGTGGGGTAATGGGTAGGTAGCTGTCATGGGGGTCGTGGGGCTCATGAGGTAGTGGGACATACATACATTACATTACATACATACAAATAAACACACACACACATATATATTACGTACATACACATTACATTCATACAGACACAAATATATAAATACATACACAAAATGATAAACACACACACATATGTTACATACAAACATACATACATAACCTTACTTTCCCCGTGACGTTACTTTCATCAAAACGTTACTTTCAACATAACGTTGCTTTCACCATAGCATTATTTTCTTCATGACGTTACTTTCACCACGACGTTACTTTCCTCGGAACGTTACTTTCACCACGACGTTACTTTTCTCGGAACGTTACTTTCACCACGACGTTAGTTTCCTTTGATCCTCTTCACTAACAAACAGCCAATTTCAATCCTCAATCAACTTACAATAAAAGTGGTGGAAAAACCTTCACTTTCATCTCAAAAAACGAAAAGCCATTTGTAAAAGCTAACTCTCACCGGACATTCCTTCATTAAAAAAACCCTATCTCTAATCTCTCACACAATTTGAAATAGAAAGTTTAAAGCCTTTATAGATTATCATATTATGCCCGTCTATCGCTTGCACGAGCAATCATCATCGCCTGGCGCTTTTTTTTTCACCCCTCAATGACTCGCTTCAGAAGGTTGAGAGAGAGAGAGAGAGAGAGAGAGAGAGAGAGAGAGAGAGAGAGATTATTTTGAGTAACTACTGAATGTAGCATATAGGAGAATTTTAGTTATTCTAAAAATACGACCAAGTCACCAACCGAGCCGTAATGTGATAACCATGGGACGTGAGGAAGAGGGAGAGGACGAGGAGAAAGAGGAAGATGAGGAGGGGAAAGAGGAGGGAGAGGATGAAGGGAGGAAGAAGAGGAGGAGGAAGGGAGGAGGAGGAGGAGGAAAGAGGAGGAGGAAGGGGGAGGGGGAGGAAGGGAGGAAGCGGAGGAAGAAGGGAGGAAGCGGAGGAGAAAGAAGAGGAAGATCGTGTATTGAGACCAAAGGAGTGAGGTAGGAAGAGGGAGGGCATGTGTTGAAGAAGTGCCAAGAAGAAGGAGATATGCAGCCAGATGATAAAAGGGGAGAAGAGAGAGGGACAGGTAAGGAAAATTGGAGAGGGGGAGAAGGAAGAGATAAGAAGTAAAAAATCGTAAGTGGGAGGGTAAGGAAAGGGAGAATGGGAAAGATAGATAAGCAAAAGGGGGAATGAAGGGGAGAGGTAAGCAAAAGGGGGGAAGGAGAGGTAAGGAAAAGTGAATGAGTGGTAAATAAAAGAAGTGGAGAAGGGTGATGTAAGAACAAAGGGGAAGGAGGAGTAAGAGGGGATGGAGAACGGCCTTGACAGTGAGTATAAAAAAGAATACAAAGGTGGAAGAAGTGTATTGTCAGCGCACACAATGAAGACCCCAGTTTCCATCTACCATTGTCCAGGGGGGGGGGGGGTGTATCTGTGGCTTGATATAATACCTTCTTGGCGTATACGGCGGTGATGCCCTCTCCTTCTCCTCCTCCTCTACTTGTCAGGAACGAAACACACGAAGTACTATCTATCTGGCATAGTTGTGTAATGTTGTTGGATTTGTCTATTGCTAACCTTGTTACGCACTTAAGGACCTTGTCGTTGAAGATGTTGAGGTGCAGTAAAGACATAACAACAAGGAACGAAGCTGGAAGGTTTTTATTGGGACGTAAATATTTATAAGATCGGGCATTTGGACACGAATATGAATGAACGAACACACACACACACACAAACACACACCTCATGCGCGCACGTTCTCTCTCACTTTCTCTCTATTTCCGTCTTAGGTTTTTCTCTCCCTCCCTGTTCTCTTCTTTCCCGCTAACCTATCCCAACGTAACCAATCAAGGAAAAGAAACACGCCATGATGTAAACACTACAGAAATATCGAGGGGTGACGGCGTCGTGTGGGGGCGGGGCGTCCTGCTGGGTCCCCAACAGTTTCCAGGAGGAGGTTCCGTGTCGGTGGCTCTCAAAACTCCTCCATGCATGGGTAATCGGTGGCTCTTTTTCTTAGAACTAAACAATAACACACTCGGTGAAAATAACTTCAAGATGGTAAAATAAAATGTCCTATTTTATTTGAGGTAAAATTAAAAAAAATATATCGGACCAGGTGAAGATTACCCCACCGTAGTTTGTTTCGCTTCTTATTAAACACCCTAATGCTTCCTTGGGGTTAGTTTAGATTATGTTATGTTGTTATGTTGTATGTTATGTTTTGTTAGCGTTAGAGCGTTTAATCATCAGATGCAGTAAACTGTTGTTGGTGGTGGTGCTGGTGGTGGTGGTGGTGGGTGGGGGGGGGATGCAATATTCACGATATCTTCCATAATATCAGCCTCAGCGGGCCACTAAACTTTGAATATTTTTCAAGGAAGAACATTGACGATATTACTTTAACCATTTATCGTTACCTTAACGAAAAATGTTTGACCGTCGCGGATTAAAAAAAAAGAAAAAGAAAAAATATCCGGTGATTAAAAACATTATCCGGTGATTAAAAAAAAATTCCGGCAAATGAGCTTCACCCTCTCTTTAACCTCTTTGACTATTCTCTAATCTTCTGACTGTAAAGGATTCCTTAAGAATTGAGGATCACCTGAAAATTAGGCACCCAACCCAACTAATTTCACCTGATAATCAAAACACTTTAAACGCTACATTGGGGAGCGGGTGTGGGGGGGGAGAGGGGGGGTGGGGTAGGTTAGGTTAGGTTGACTTAGGCTAGCGTTATAGGTTAAGTTAGGTTTGGTTAGGTTCGGCTCGGTTAGGATAAATCAGTGATAGGTTAGGGGGAGGGTTTAATCCTAAGGTGAAGTAAGCTGGGGTAAACAACTCTCTTATCCACCTTTTAATCCTTCACACACGGGTAAGGATCTTTGGGTTACAGTGTCAGAGAGGATCAATGGCCCGCTGCCTTGTAAAAACCTAAATATATCAAATGGAAAAAACTAGTCACTTTATTGGATGAGAGAAATTAAGAGGTTAATATATCGGATTACCTGAAGAATAAAAACACCTGATCATTTCACCTGAATATTAACCACCCTAACGCTAACCTAACCACCCTTCACTAAATAAAACCTAACCTAACTTACCTTTATCAAACCGAACTTAACCAAACTTAACAGAGCATAACCAAACCTAACCTAACCATCCCCAGGTAGCGTTAAGAGTGATTAATCATCAGGTGAAATAAACTGGAGTGTCTAATATTCAGTTAATCCCCAAATGAATCGCCAGCTTGAGTATATCCGTGATCCCTGATACACAATAATAAGTATACACAGTGTCTCAAAATATATATATACACACTGCCTTACCAGAATATGTGAGGTAGTGTATATAGTTAGTATAAGACACACTGTATGAAGCAAAGTAACGCCTGGCTGGTGTTTCACGGTGCTGTACAGTTAGTCCCCAAAAAATATCTTGACTCTAGGCGTCCGAAATAATATGAAACACCGGGCGAAGATAAACCCAACCCAAGCCAAGCCAAGCCAAGCCAACCGATACATGAACGTGTCTGTTGTTATCGCTCGTTTTCTGTTCCATTGGACCTTGGGGATTCGATACTTTTTGAACTGGCTGTACCTTCAGGTTCGGTAAACAGGAGTGTTAATCCTTTGTTACGGCTGGTGTAACACTCGGGAATACATCACGAACGCCGTAGGAAAACACTCAAACTCTCGTCATTTCTCTAAATATTACGACTTTCTGCGACTTTATATAAATATTACGACTAATTTATATTTTACGACTTTCTTTATATATTTAAACTTGATTTACACATTACAACTTTCTACATATAATACGGCTTTATATTACAACTTTCTACATATATTACGACTCCCTTTGTATATTACGACTGAAGTGAGAATGAACGCTGTTGTCCTGGTGAACGTAACGGTGAGAGAGAGAGAGAGAGAGAGAGAGAGAGAGAGAGAGAGAGAGAGAGAGAGAGAGAGAGAGAGAGAGAGCCTTCACCTCAGGCCTAGACGAGGGCTGATGATGCCCAACACACTCTCCTCGTTCTGACTTTTACTGCAGTTTTCCTCAACTTCAAACTCAAGAATGACTCTCAAAAATGGCCAAAGTCAGGTCATTATCAAGCCCAACTTAGTGTTTTTTAACTCCCAACAACCCCTCCTACCACCCCCCCCACCATTACTCACTCCCATAGCCCCCCACTCCCCTAGCCCGCCAAACACACTTTTAATGATGCCTTGGTAAAGTTCTGGTAACCAAGCCAAGTGTGTCCAGCAAAGACATCATCGCCTTTTGTGTTTAATGTAGAGCCCAGTTAACCAGTCACCGTAAGCCTTCTGTATGAACTTTGGTGCAGCATAATGAGTGAGAGGGAGAGGAGAGAAAGAGAGAGAAAGAGTGTAGGAAGGGGAAAAGATGGTAGGAAGGAAGGAAGGAAGGAAGGAAGGAAGGGGGAGGGAGAGAGAGAGAGGGAGAGGGAGAGAGAGAGAGGGAGAGGGAGAGAGAGAGAGAGAGAGAGAGAGAGAGAGAGAGAGAGAGAGAGAGAGAGAGAGAGAGAGAGAGAGAGAGTTGTGCAGCCATTGGGAGTAATACCGAGTCATGATCAGCCAAGTAACGACCGTTAAAAGTCGTTAACGGTCGTTATATAAACTTCTCCCTCTTTCCCCCACAAGAAAAAAATAAAAATCTTGCTGGTCTTCCATAATTCAGGAAAAAATTGACTAGTTATCATTATTTTCATGAGGTAAAGATGAGGCACCCAAGCTCACCTTAAGATTAACGCACTAAATCTTACCTAATCTAATCTAACCTAACCTAAACTATCCTGCCCTGAACCTAAGCTAACGCAACCTAACTTAACCTAAGCTAACGGTTAACTACCATAACCTAAACCTAAGCTAATATAATCTAACCTACCTTAACCTAACCCCATAGGTAACGTTGGTGTCTTAAACCTTAAGGTGAAATATACTAAGGTGCATAATCTTCTGGAAGTTCATATATTTTACAATAAACAAAGTAACTAAACTCGGTGTATTTAGAAGTCAAGTAAGAAAATGGCTGAAGTACTCTCTCTCTCTCTCTCTCTACTATAGCTCTATGTTCATTTACTTACGAGTTTTTGTTAATCTATATGAAAGGCTTTCTGAGATGTGCTCCGGAATTGAAACGCGGAGGGACGGATAGAGACCAAGGTATAATGACTATTGAAAAGAGAGAGAGAGAGAGAGAGAGAGAGAGAGAGAGAGAGAGAGAGAGAGAGAGAGAGAGAGAGAGAGAGATCTTCATTAATCAGTGGTCACATAAAACCCTCACTAATCACCAAGTCAAACCTTAAGGGACCTATTCTTAACATTTAAAGGGCATAGCTCAAAGGGTTCAACAGGTAGGAGAGACTCTTACCTACTGGCTTAAATGTTTTGTTTATAATGGGAAAAAACCATCAAGTGTTAATGATTTAATAGAGAGATTAAAAAGAAAAAAGAACACATATTGAATTACTTAAAATCATGGTGGGTGTTTTTTTTTCGGAGATACTATATATATATACAGATGTCTGGAATAAAGACGAAAGCTAAGGTGCTCCGTAGTTTCCCTTTTCCCCGTGTGATTTTATCAAGATTTACCTTATACATATATATATATATATTCCATAATAGAAACTTAAATGGGTGGGTTAACAACGTACTTAAGGAGTTAGACAGAGACAAAGACACACGCAGGCACACAATCACAGAGACAAACACACCTAAAAACACACACACACACACACAAAGAAATAAACGCACATACACGCACAACCACCCACCCACCCACACACACACACACACATCTCCATTAATAGTTTCATCTTTAAACTTTTAAAATTACCTCATAATATAACTAGTTTTTCAGACCAAGGATTTACATAAACAAAACATAGGCTTTTGTTATTACCGACGCTTTATTAACATTACTTTTATCTCTAATTTCATTACGTTTGTTAGTTTTCTAGTTTTGATCATACATTTTGTTCAATTATTTTGTTTCTTTTTTCTTTTATTATTACTTATTTATAATATTTTATTTGGCTTTTAATTAATTGTGATCATTCTTCTTCCTCTTCTTCTTCTTCTTCTTCTAATAATAATAATAATAAAAATAATAATAATAATAATAAAAGACTCCATTTACAGCCATGATATATAATAAGTGTTGTCTTGAAGTGCTCAGGTAAATCCTTAACTAACTGGCAGTCTCTCTTCTCTATGGCGTCACTTACAAGAAGAGAATCAAGAGAATTTGTTGTCTTTTGCTTGGCGCGCGTCTCGTAACACACCGAGGCGACTCCAGGTATGGCGGACAGGAGGAAGGCTCTGTGTGGGTCGCATGGGTCTGGCTTGGCCGAGTTTACACAGCCCCCAACAGCCAAACAACCCATTCACAAGATTTTATCGGATTCTTGATGGCTTATTCATTCATGTGCGAAGAAAATCACATCGAACTGATGGCGCGGCAAGAATTTATGATACAGGAACCACGATTCTGAGGCTTCGTGGGAGACCTAAGATGGCGGTGTATCACAGTTGGGGGGAGGAATGAGAAGAAAGGACTTGGGTTTTTATGTGACCATTTTGAAATTTTATGTCTGTTTTCTTTCGTCTGAGTTCCAAAAACAAATTTTGGATTCTATCTCAATGTCTATTCTATGATTAAGGTTATGTCTGTAGACCGAAATAATCATAATGGTAGGCGATACGTCTCTTCCAATTTCAAGTTAGACCTTACGGTATGTTTACCCCGGGGAGCTACCGTAAGTCTGCTCCATCCTCAGGTATTACAGGTGACGTTCACTGAGGTATAGTATTAATGCGTACACACACACACACACACACACACACACACACACACACACACACACACACACACACACACACACACACAATACTTATAACATTAACACTAACAAATGTAACATATAATAAATATAATTAACATAGAGAAACACTATTACTAAAATACAAAACTACGACCAAGTTTTTTTCGTTTACAACAAAAAACGAGATTTATGTGGTCGCTGGCTCCAGTAAATGCCAGAATTCAAATGATTCGTATCTCTAAAAAAAAAATCCTCTGATGTGTAATGTAAAAACTTATCTACTGTGTTAATGAGGGGGAGGTTGACGTTGATATTATGAGCGCTAGATATCTCATTAGCTCACTGTGTCAGGCGCGTGACTGCAGCTGATCGCGTCGCCGTGTTACGTCAACAAAAAAGTGGATTTATGAGGGAGCGTCCGTGATGAACTTCGGACGGAAATGCCTGGTTTAGCCATTACAAATTAGCATTATTTATTGACCTAGGTATTACAAAACTGTCTATATGTATTTAATTATTGCAAACTAACATTAACCACGTGAATTAGTTACAACATTACAACTATATTCAACAGTTATTGTAGAGTTACATGAACAAACGAATGTTATTGCACATCAATAATCGAAATTGTATTTTCGAGGACTATTTTAGTGTTATGAGTTGCCATCATCAGGATACGCTCATCCATCTGAACATCTGAAGGAAGGATGGATAATTTACCCTGAGAAACTCTAATAAATACAGACTTCTAGCTCAGATTTCCTCTTTGTCTCAGAAACACTGAATCCAAACTCAAGATGTCGATTAAGCGAATTCTGCTTTATTCTTTTCAGAAAAATTCGACTCTAAGAATGCGAATCTGTCCCCCAATCAGGTCATTTCACGGAGCGGCAGCCTCAGCAGATTGGATCACAGAGCGACAACCTCAGCGGATTGGATCTGAGCTTGGTCAATTCAAGGTGTTATTGGTAGTGATTGGAAATTTGGCTAATGGCCCGACAATAGTGCCAGAATACTTATTTTCGACGATTCCAAGTTCCAATTTTGATGCATTACTGTGAATGGGTTTTCGTAACAGCGTACCACGGTGGTAGGTGGAGAACAGTGCCAAGCGTGGTGGACCGATCGGACTGGCACTATATCTAACGATATATTGTAACTATAAGTTAGGCAATCTGCAATATCAGGCAATCTGTAAAATATCTATGAGACTCTTCCGTTTATGTTGCGTATAGGTTAGGTTAGGTTAGGTTAGGTTAGGTCAGGTCAGGCTACGTTAGGTTAGGTTAGGTCAGGTCAGGTCAGGCTACGTTAGGTTAGGTTAGGTCAGGCTAGGCTAGGCTAGGCGAGGCTAGGCTAGGCTAGGTCAGGCCAGGTCAGGTCAGGCTACGTTAGGTTAGGTTAGGTTAGGTTAGGTTAGGCTAGGCTAGGCTAGGTCAGGCCAGGTCAGGCTTGGCTAGGATAGGCTAGGCCAGATCAGGCTAGGCTAGGCTAGTTCAGGTCACGTTAGGTTTGGTGGAGTGTGAAATTTAATTAAATTTTCACCCATCTTAGCTGAATAAGGCTTATTACCCGGAGTCTCAAAAGCCCTTGCCATACCGGACCTGGAGTTATGAATGCCCGAGTTTGAAGACAGCCAGAGACTTCAGGTTACGCCAAGAAAGAAGAAAAAATCCTCTCCCAAGATGACTGTCGTATTTGCTTTTCATCTGAATTAAGCGAATTCAGGCGAACGTAACACGTTCCTCTTACCTGTAATACACCATCCAGCCCACACGTTCCTCACACTTGTAATACACCGTCTAGCCCACACGTTCCCCACACCTGTAATACACCATCCAGCCCACACGTTCCTCACACCTGTAACACACCGTCCAGCCCACACATTCCCCACACCTGTACACCGTCCAGCCACACGTTCCTCACACCTGCTGATACCGTCCGACCCCACGTTCCTCACACCTGTAATATACCATCCAGTCCACACGTTTCCTCACACCTGTAATACACCGTCCAGCCCACACGTTCCTCACACCTGTAATATACCATCCAACTTCCCACGTTCCTCACACCTGTAATATACATCAACCCTCGTTCCTCCACCATACACCGTCCAGCCCATGTTCCTCACACCTGTAATATATCATCCAGCCCACACGTTCCTCACACCTGTAATACACCGTCCAGCCCACGTTTCCTCCACACCTGTAATATGCATCCAGCCCACACGTTCTCACACCTGCTGTGTCAGCGTTCCTCACACCTGTAATACCATCCAGCCCACGTTCCTCACACCTGTAATACACCGTCAGCCCACACGTTCCTCACCTGTACCGTCCAGCCCACACGTTCCTCACACCTGTAATACACCGTCCAGCCCACACGTTCCTCACACCTGTAATACACCGTCCAGCCCACACGTTCCTCACACCTGTAATACACCGTCCAGCCCACACGTTCCTCACACCTGTAATACACCGTCCAGCCCACACGTTCCTCACACCTGTAATACACCGTCCAGCCCACACGTTCCTCACACCTGTAATACACATAAGAACATAAGAAAATAAGAGTCTGCAATTGGCCGGTTGGCCTGTGCATGGCAGCTCCTGTCGAGAGTTACTACCACTCTCTATCATCCATGAATCTATCCAGCCTCCTTTTGAAACTTTCCAGCATTCCAGCACTTACTACAAAGTTGCTAAGCTTGTTCCACTCGTCCAACACCCTATTTGTGAACCAGTTTCTTCCTATCTCCCTCCTAAACCTAAACTTATCCAACTTAAATCCGTTGCTCCGAGTCCTATCCTGCTCGGATATTATAAGAACTTTACCTATATCCCCTTTATTGATTCCTTTCACCCACTTAAATACTTCTATCATATCTCCCCGCACTCTTCGTCTTTCTAGGGAATGCAAGTTTAGTTTCTTTAACCTATCCTGATATGGAAGGTTTCTAAGTCCCGGAATCATTTTCGTCATTCTTCGCTGCACCGACTCTAGTGAATTGATATCCAGCCCACACGTTCCTCACACCTGTAATACAAAATCCAGCCCACACGTTCCTCACACCTGTAATACACCACCCAGCCCACACGTTCGTCACACCTGTAATACACCGTCTAGCCCACACGTTCCTCACACCTGTAATACACCGCCCATCCCACGTTCCTCACACCTGTAATGCCGTCAGCCACACACGTTCCTCACCTGTAATACACCGCCCAGCCCACACGTTCCTCACACACAAGAATACACCGTCAACCACACGTTTCCTCACACCTGTAATACACCGTCCTGCCCACGTTCCTCACACCTGTAATACACCGCCCATCCCACACGTTCCTCACCTGTAATACACCGTCCAGCCCGTTCCTCACACCTGTAATACACTTGGCCACACGTTCGTCACACACCTTAATACACCGTCAGCCCACAAGTTCCTCACACCTGTAATACCATAGCCCACACGTTCCTCACACCTGTAATATACCATCCAGCCACGTTTCTACACCTATGTACCATCGAGCCCACACGTTCACTCACACCTGTAATACACCGTCAGCCACGTTCCTCACACCTGTAATACACCGTCCAGCCCACACGTTCCTCACACCTGTAATACACCGTCCAGCTCACACGTTCCTCACACCTGTAATACACCGTCCAGCTCACACGTTCCTCACACCTGTAATACACCGCCCAGCCCACACGTTCCTCACACCTGTAATACACCGTCCAGCCCACACGTTCCTCACACCTGTAATACACCGCTCAGCTCACACGTTCATTAGTTTCCTGTCAACATAAACAGAAAAATAATTAATAATTTGTGGTGAATTTACTTTGATACTTCCTCCTGATTTTGGTAATATGAGGTAACCGTTCCTTTCTGGCAGACATTAAAAGACGATAACTGACAGATAAAACAAGACGATAACTTACAGATAAAACAAGACGATAACTGACAGATAAAACAAGACGATAACTGACAGATAAAACAAGACGATAACTTACAGATAAAACAAGACGATAACTGACAGATAAAACAAGACGATAACTTACAGATAAAACAAGACGATAACTTACAGATAAAACAAGACGATAACTGACAGATAAAACAAGACGATAACTGACAGATAAAACAAGACGATAACGGACAGATAAAACAAGACGATAACTGACAGATAAAACAAGACGATAACGGACAGATAAAACAAGACGATAACTGACAGATAAAACAAGACGATAACGGACAGATAAAACAAGACGATAACTGACATAAAACAAGACGATAACTGACAGATAAAACAAGACGATAACTGACAGATACAACAAGACGATAACTGACAGATAAAACAAGACGATAACTGACAGATAAAACAAGACGATAACTGACAGATACAACAAGACGATAACTGACAGACAAGACACTACAAGAGTACAGCTCCTTAAAGTACTACAAAAGAACAGTTCCTAAACACTGGAAGGCGATGCCAGGCAGACACTGGAAGACGATGCCTGGCAGACACTGGAAGACGATGCCTGACAGACACTGGAAGACGATGCCTGACAGACACTGGAAGACGATGCCTGACAGACACTGGAAGGCGATGCCAGGCAGACACTGGAAGACGATGCCTGGCAGACACTGGAAGACGATGCCTGACAGACACTGGAAGACGATGCCTGACAGACACTGGAAGACGATGCCTGACAGACACTGGAAGACGATGCCTGACAGACACTGGAAGACGATGCTTGACACACTGGAAGACGATGCTTGGCAGACACTGGAAGACGATGCTTGGCAGACACTGGAAGACGATGCCTGACAGACATGCCTGGACACACTGAAGACGATGCTTGAACTGGAAGACGATGCTTGGCAGACACTGGAAGACGATGTGGCAGATGCTGAAGGCGATGCCAGGCAGACACTGGAAGACGATGCCTGGCAGACACTGGAAGACGATGCCTGACAGACACTGGAAGACGATGCCTGACAGACACTGGAAGACGATGCCTGACAGACACTGGAAGACGATGCCTGACAGACACTGGAAGACGATGCTTGACACACTGGAAGACGATGCTTGGCAGACACTGGAAGACGATGCTTGGCAGACACTGGAAGACGATGCCTGGCAGACACTAAGGCAATCAATTCAAGCAAAATGAAAATGCCAACAGCAAAACTTCCTCCCACTTACAAAAATCTATATTTGTGATTAAATTGTAAGATAGCGAAATTGAGGTCGTGAGAGAGACTGGGGTCGTAAGAGACACACTGGGGTCGTAAGAGCGAGACTGGAGTCGTATTGCAGCATGACCCTCAAAAGCAGCCTGTGCAATATTGTGCAGCATGCCATTCAGCTCAATATTTCAACACTTGCAATCCAAGCAGCTCTAAGTGTGTGTGTGTGTGTCAGACAGACACACACACACACACACACACACACACACACACACACACACACACACACACACACCCCACACACACACACACACACACACACACACACACACACACACACACACACACACACACACACACACACACACACACACACACACACACACACACACACACACACACACACACACACACACACACACGCGATGGCGCCGACCACATCATCATCATCATCACAGGTATCACTTTATTATCGTCAATATTGAATCTCACCAACTTAAAGATGCAACACTCAATAGGATATCTTCCCCTGTACCTCATCCTCCTCCCTCAAGCAATCCGGCTACTGACCTTGACACTTGACCTTTAGGATTCAACAGTAATGCATGTGTTTGTCTTATGGATGGAGGGGGGGGGAGAAAAGGGGGGAGGAAAGAAAGGAGGGAGGGGGAAGGGGAGGATAGGAGGGAGGGAGGGGGAAGAGGAAGAAAGGTGGGAACGGGAGGGGGGGGGGCGTGTTTGTTGATCTTGGGTGGACAAGTTTGGTGCCTGTGAGTCAAGTAGTTTTCTTGCTTGTTTGTTTTCGTTCAAATATGGTAATTGACAAACAGACAGACAGACAGACAGACAGACAAACAGACAGAATTAAATGTTCTGTCCCCTTCACTGCCCCAACTCACACAGACAGACAGACAGACAGACAGACAGTATTAAACGTTGTCCCCCACACTGACCCACCTTACCTCTGTCACAGGAATACTCAGGACAGGATGCACAAAAGACAGTTAGGTCAGGTTAGGTTAGGTTCCATAATTCACTATATGATTCTTAAATCCTTAGATAAATAATCCAGCCAATATGTCCACCATTTGTCTCAACACAATCCCTCATATTTCCACAATTAAAGAAATATTTCCAATCGTTCTTTTAAAACCAATGGACAATAAATATTTCTCACATTTTTCAGGGCATTTAATTCTCACTACCACGATGTATTTCTCAGTCAATAAATAAAAATCACGAGTATTGTTTTTTAATCTAATTTAATAACTATTTTTTTCCATTATCATACGAGTAGTCCTGAAGGTCTTGTCGACTTTATTACAACTGGATTACATGAGAATTTTTATCTAAGGGTAAATCCGGATTATTAACAGAAGGCGATGACGTCAGAACTCCCTGGACGGACAAAAGAAATCCCTTGAGACAACAGAGTTCCTAAAGCACATCAGAAATCCCTCTTCTGGCAACTAAATCCCCTGTATGGCAACTAAATACCCTGTATGACAACTAAATACCCTGTATGACAACTAAAACCCCTGTATGACAACTAAATCCCCTGTATGGCAACTAAATACCCTGTATGACAACTAAATACCCTGTATGACAACTAAATACCCTGTATGACAACTAAATACCCTGTATGACAACCCTGTATGACAAAACCCCTGTATGACAACGAAATCCCCTGTATGACAACTAAAACCCCTGTATGACAACTAAAACCCCTGTATGACAACTAAAACCCCTGTATGACAACTAAAACCCCTGTATGACAACTAAAACCCCTGTATGACAACGAAATCCCCTGTATGACAACTAAAACCCCTGTATGATAACTAAAACCCCTGTATGACAACGAAATCCCCTGTATGACAATGAAATCCTACAGCTGATTTAAGAGGAGGAATCTTAGTAAACAGATTTCTAGATAAATGAACTTATTTTAAGGGAGGAGAGAGGGAGGGGAGGAGAAGGGAGAGGAGGGAAAGGAGGGGGAGAGATAGTATGGAGAGAGGAGAGGAAAGGTAAGGGAGGGGATAAGAACTGGGAAGGGAGAGGAGAGGAGGGAAGGGGAGTGGAGAGTGAGGAGACGGGAGAGGAGAGGAGGGCCGACCCCTCTCCCCAGTGTTAAAGGTGAAAGTCAGAGAGAGCAAGCGTTATTCCGCTCCTCTCACCCCTACCACACACACCTGCTGTACACACCTGTTCTACCTCTCATCCCCACTACACACATCTGCTGTACACATCTGTTCTACCTCTCATCCCTACTACACACATCTGCTGTACACACCTGTTCTACCTCTCATCCCTACTACACACATCTGCTGTACACACCTGTTCTACCTCTCATCCCTACCCCAAACACTCACCTGCTGTACACACCTGTTCTACCTCTCATCCCTACTACACACATCTGCCGTACACACCTGTTCAACCTCTCATCCCCACTACACACATCTGCTGTACACACCTGTTCTACCTCTCATCCCTACTACACACATCTGCTGTACACACCTGTTCTACCTCTCATCCCTACTACACACATCTGCTGTACACACCTGTTCTACCTCTCATCCCTACCCCAAACACTCACCTGCTGTACACACCTGTTCTACCTCTCATCCCTACTACACACATCTGCCGTACACACCTGTTCAACCTCTCATCCCCACTACACACATCTGCTGTACACACCTGTTCTACCTCTCATCCCTACTACACACATCTGCTGTACACACCTGTTCTACCTCTCATCCCTACCCCACACACTCACCTGCTGTACACACCTGTTCTACCTCTCATCCCTACTACACACATCTGCTGTATATCTCATCCTAACCCTTCAATTAAAATCTTTCTCAATCATTTCATCCAACAACGAGACGACCAATCACCGAGTCAGTTACATACTCTGGGATCCTCCTCCAATCACAACACTAGAATTGCATAATTGTTTCCACATCTCTTTCCTCTCGACCAATCACAAGCCCAGGTACATATTTCTTTACACATCTCGTCCCTTTCGACCAATAACGCTCCAGTTACATACGTGTTTAGTTGTTCTTCCCTTTTGACCTATCACAACGCCAGTTACATATTCATTTACCTTTCACTTTCCTCTGGACCAACCACAACGCTCTTTATACAACAGGGCATCCTCCTCCAATCACAGCGTTAAGAGTTTTGCATTTGTTTACGTTCATCTTCACTCTCGACCAATCACAAGGCCAGTTACATATCTATTTACAAGACGTTTCCCTCTTGATCAATCACAAGGCCAGTTACGTATCTATTTTCAATCATCTTCCCACTCGACTAATGGCGAAGTTAGTTTCCTATTTATTTACATTTCTCTTCTTTCCTCTCAACCAATCACAAGGCCAGTTACACACTCAATCATCCTTCTCCTCCTTTCTCCCCAGCCAATCAGTAACCCGGTCACATACTTTCACGACTTCCCCGACCCTCCGTGACGTCAGTCCCCGCAGGCTGTCAATATCAGCTGTTATTGACAGCTTCTATAACAGACAGGTGCTTTAGGTTGCTATTGCACTTCCTGTCTAACTTACCGGTACACTTCTGTGACCTTGTGAGTGAGTGAGTCAGTGGGTGTGTGAGTCAGTGAGTGATTCAGTGAGTGTGTGAGTGAGTGAGTCAGTGAGTGTGTGAGTTAATGAGTGTGCGTGTCAGTGAGTGTGCGAGTCAGTGAGTGAGTGAGTGAGTGAGTCAGCGTGTGAGTCAGTCAGTGAGTGTGAGTCAGTGAGTGTGTAAGTCAGTGAGTGAGTCAGTGAAGTGAATGGATAAGACCTCCAAGCTCACTCCACTTGACCAATAAGTTCACATCATCATAATTGTATCGAGGTAAGTTCGGATCAGATTCGAGTCCCCTGAATGAGACGATCGATACGAATTAACCCCGAGATGACTTGAAATCCAGAGAGAGATAATGTTGATTTCTCTTAGAGACATCGCCACTGTGGGCAGAGAGGATGACCAATTATTCGCCTGGCGAAGATATGGGTGTACTGTATTACCCACCTACATCACCCACCTACACTCACCTCCATCACCCCACCTATTTACACCCACCTCATCACACCACCTCCATCACCCACCTCATCACCCACCACCCACCCACACCCACCCCATCACCCACCCACACCCACCTCATCAACCACCTACACCCACCTCATCACCCACCCATCACCCACCCACACCCACCCCATCACCCACCCACCCCATCACCCACCTGCACCCACCCTCATCACCCACCCACACCCACCCCATCAACCACCTACACCCACCCCATCACCCACCTACACCCACCCCATCACCCACCCACACACCCACCCCATCACCCACCTACACCCACCTCATCACCCACCTACACCCACCTCATCATCCACCTACACCCACCTCATCATCCACCTGCACCCACCTACACCTACCTCATCACCCACCTCATCACCCACCTACACCATCCATGAGACACAGCAACCGTCGTCGTCATGCCAACCCTCCACCACCAGCTTCAAGTGGGATCTCGACTAATAAGCCTCAAGCTACACCTCAACACGTGGGTTGTTCTTCACTACACCAATTTGTTCAGTGTTCATTATTGTAGTTTGAACAAGTGGGTTTACTGTCCTCTACTAATGTTAATTTTTCAATACTGTAGATTCAACATATGGTATCCTTAATAAAAATGTGTTCATTGTTAAAAAATATCGTGGATATTGTATATGAGACAATAAAAGTTCAATGTTCAAATCAACGTGGATAGTGTACAAGACTAATGTTCAATGTTCAAAAGAAAATCATCAATTCATGGTGTACAATGTCGTTTAAGATAGTCACTCATTCAATGTTCAATACTTCTCCTTTAAATTGTCATTATCATCCCACACCCAGGTATGTTCACTGTTCAGTATTGTACCTTTAAGAGAGCCGCACATCGTCCTTGACAAACATATGTTCAATGTTCAATACTGTACCTTAAGCGGTGTATTCGACTTCAACATCGGTATGTTTAATGTTCAATACTGCAACTGTCAGAAGTGTGTATCGTCTCTAGTGCCAGTTTGTTCAGTGTTCAAATCTGAAGGTTCACTCCACAAATTTATATTGACAGTAGTTCATTTGTTGTGTTCAGTGCTTCATTTTTAAAAGGGACGTGTAACAGCCTGGCTCTCGTGTGTTCAATGTTCAATACTGCAACTTTAATGGTCGTGCATAACTTCCTGGCACAAATGTGTTCAATGTTCAAAAATCCAGCTTTAACCCTTGACCGCATACCGTTCAACACAGACACAACACCAACAGGGAGGCGGCCTACAACCATGTGTCCCCTCCACAACACCAGCAGGGAGGCGGCCTACAACCATGTGTCCCCTCCACAACACCAACAGGGAGGCGGCCTACAACCATGTGTCCCCTCCACAACACCAGCAGGGAGGCGGCCTACAACCATGTGTCCCCTCCACAACACCAGCAGGGAGGCGGCGGCCTACAACCATGTGTCCCCTCCACAACACCAGCAGGGAGGCGGCCTACAACCATGTGTCCCTCCACAACACCAGCAAGGAGGCGGCCACAACCATGTCCCCTCCAACACCAGCAGGGAGGCGGCCTACAACCATGTGTCCCTCCACAACACCAGCAAGGAGGCGGCCTACAACCATGTGTCCCTCCACAACACCAGCAGGGAGGCGGCCTACAACCATGTCCCCTCCACAACACCAGCAAGGGGCGGCCTACAACCATGTCCTCACAACACCAGCAGGGAGGCGGCCTACAACCATGTGTCCCTCCACAACACCAGCAGGCGGCCTACCATTTCCCTCACAACACCAGCAGGGAGGCGGCCTACAACCATGTGTCCCCTCCACAACACCAACAGGGGGCGGCCTACAACCATGTGTCCCTCCACAACACCAGCAGAGGCGGCCTACAACCATGTCCCTCCACAACACCAACAGGGAGGCGGCCTACAACCATGTGTCCCCTCCACAACACCAGCAGCGAGGCGGCCTACAACCATGTCCCCTCCACAACACCAGCAGGGAGGCGGCCTACAACCATGTCCTCCACAACACCAGCAGGAGAGGCCTACAACCATGTGTCCCTCCACAACACCAGCAGGGAGGCGGCCTACAACCATGTGTCCCTCCACAACACCAGCAGGAGGCCACCAGCCAGTGTCCCTCACACACCAGCAGGGAGCGGCCTACAACCATGTGTCCCTCCACAACACCAGCAGGGAGGCGGCTACAACCATGTGTCCCTCCACAACACAGCAGGGAGGCGGCCTACAACCATGTCCCCTCCACAACACCAACAGGGAGGCCTACAACCATGTGTCCCTCCACCACCAGCAGGGGCCACAACCATGTCCCTCCACAACACCAGCAGGGGCGGCCTACAACCATGTCCCTCCCTGCCAGCAGGGAGGCAGCCTACAACCATGTGTCCCCTCCACAACACCAGCAGGGAGGCGGCCTACAACCATGTGTCCCCTCCACAACACCAGCAGGGGCGACAAACCATGTGTCCCCCACAACACCAACAGGAGGCGGCCTACAACCATGTGTCCCTCCACAACACCAACAGGGAGGCGGCCTACAACATGTGTCCCCTCCACAGCACCAACAGGGAGGCGGCCTACAACCATGTGTCCCTCCACAACACCAGCAGGGAGGCGGCCTACAACCATGTGTCCCCTCCACAACACCAGCAGGGAGGCAACCTACAACCATGTCCCCTCCACAACACCAGCAGGGGAGGCGGCCTACAAACATGTGTCCCTCCACAACACCAGCAGGAGGCGGCCTACAACCATGTGTCCCTCCACAACACCAACAGGGAGGCGGCCTACAACCATGTGTCCCCTCCACAGCACCAGCAGGAGGCGGCCTACAACCATGTGTCCCTCCACAACACCAAGAGAGGCGGCCTACAACCATGTGTCCCCTCACAACACCAGCAGGAGGCGGCCTACAACCATGTGTCCCTCCACAACACCAGCAGGGAGGCGGCCTACAACTGTCCCCTCACAACACCAGCAGGGAGGCGGCCTACAACCATGTGTCCCCTCCACAACACCAGCAGGGAGGCGGTCTACAACCATGTGTCCCTCCACAACACCAACAGGAGGCGGCCTACAACCATTGTCCCTCCACAACACCAGCAGAGGCGCCTGTGTCCCTCCACAACACCAGCAGGGCGGCCTACAACCATGTCCCCTCCACAACACCAGCAGGAGGCGGCCTACAACCATGTGTCCCCTCCACAACACCAGCAGGAAGGCGGCCTACAACCCCCTCACACAACAGCAGGAGGCCTCAACCATGTGTCCCTCGACAACACCAGCAGGAGGCGGCCTACAACCATGTCCCTCCACAACACCAACAGGAGGCGGCCTACAACCATGTGTCCCTCGACAACACCAGCGGGAGGCGGCCTACAACCATGTCCCTCCACAACACCAGCAGGGGCGGCCTACAACCATGTGTCCCCTCGACAACACCAGCAGGGCGGCCTACAACCATGTGTCCCTCCACAGCACCAACAGGGAGGCGGCCTACAACCATGTGTCCCTCCACAACACCAGCAGGGAGGCGGCCTACAACCATGTGTCCCCTCCACAACACCAGCAGGGCGGCCTACAACCATGTGTCCCTCACAACACCAGCAGGGAGGCGGCCTACAACCATGTGTCCCTCGACAACACCAGCAGGAGGCGGCCTACAACCATGTGTCCCTCCACAACACCAGCAGGGAGGCGACCTACAACCACGTGTCCCTCCACAACACCAGCAGGGAGGCGGCCTACAACCATGTGTCCCTCCACAACACCAGCAGGGAGGCGACCTACAACCATGTGTCCCTCGACAACACCAGCAGAGGCGGACAACCATGTTCCCTCACAACACCAGCGGGAGGCGGCCTACAACCATGTGTCCCTCCCGCACCACAGGCCCTACAACCATGCCTCACAACACCAACAGGAGGCGGCCTACAACCATGTGTCCCCTCCACAACACCAGCAGGGGAGGCGGCCTACAACCATGTGTCCCTCACAACACCAGCAGGAGGCGGCCTACAACCATGTGTCCCTCACAACACAGCAGGGAGGCGGCCTACAACCATGTCCCCTCCACAACACCAGCAGGAGGCGGCCTACAACCATGTGTCCCTCCACAACACCAGCAGGGAGGCGGCCTACAACCATGTGTCCCTCCACAACACCAACAGGAGGCGGCCTACAACCATGTGTCCCTCCACAACACCAACAGGAGGCGGCCTACAACATGTCCCTCCACAACACCAGCAGGAGGCGGCCTACAACCATGTGTCCCCTCACAACACCAGCAGGGAGGCGGCCTACAACCATGTGTCCCCCACAACACCAGCAGGGGGCGGCTACAACCATGTCCCTCCAACACCAGCAGGGGCGGACACCATGTGTCCCTCCACAACACCAACAGGAGGCGGCCTACAACCATGCCTCCAACACCAACAGGGGCCCACCTGTCCCTCCACAACACCAGCAGGGAGGCGGCCTACAACCATGTGTCCCCTCACAACACCAGCGGGAGCGGCCTACAACCATGTGTCCCTCCACAACACCAGCAGGGCGGCCTACAACCATGTCCCTCACAACACCAGCAGGGGCGGCCTGCAACCATGTCCCCTCCACAACACCAACAGAGGCGGCCTACAACCATGTGTCCCTCCACAACACCAACAGGGAGGCGGCCTACAACCATGTCCCCTCCACAACACCAGCAGGGAGGCGGCCTACAACCATGTGTCCCCTCCACAACACCAGCAGGGAGGCGGCCTACAACCATGTGTCCCTCCACAACACCAATAGGGAGGCGGCCTACAACCATGTGTCCCTCCACAACACCACCAACAGGAGGCGGCCTACAACCATGTCCCTCTACAACACCAACAGGAGGCGGCCTACAACATGTGTCCCTCCACAACACCAACAGGAGGCGGCCTACAACCTCCCTCCACAACACCAGCAGGGAGGCCTACAACCATGTGTCTCCTCCACAACACCAGCAGGAGGCGGCCTACAACCATGTGTCCCCTCCACAACACTAGCACCTGTTCAGCGCCACGTACATGTTCACTATTCACTCTCCATTAAAAGAACCTGGCGTTCACATAAACAGGGTGTTCAGAGTTCAACCACCCAAGTGAGGCTGGTGAACAGTTACTAAAACAAAAAGTAAAAATAAAAAGTAAAACAGAGGAATTACATTAATCCAGTGTGCGTTCTGGCAGGTTAATCCTCTTTAAGTAGGATTATAAGTTCAATCACCGAGATATGTGGTGCATTGTTATTGTTATTTACTGTATTGTTAGTGTTATTGTTGTTATTTTTATAATAATGTTATTTTGTTGTTCTGTTATTGTTATTGTTATTTACTGTAATGTTAGTGTTATTGTTGTTATTGTTATTAGTAAAGTTATCTCTGTTTTGTTGTTTGTTATTCCTGGTATTGTTATTGTTATGTTTCTGTTGTCATTATATTATGTAGTTGCTATTTTAATCTTTGTTACTACTAATGCCTTCGCTATTGTTTTTGTTTCGTATCGTTAATAATGTAATACGATGACGATGACGATGACGATTGATTCCAAGAACGAGTTAACTGACCTTCTTGAGAGACTTGGTGAGACTACTGCCCTTCCCCTTCCTTCCTTCCTTCCTTCCTTCTACCCCTTCCCTCAGTATCTCCATCCCCCCTTCCCCCTCTCCCGTAGGTGTCTCCATCCCCCCTCCCCCCCCAACCCCACCGTCACCCACTCAGTTGTTGGGAGAATATGCGACCATCATCACTGAGCATTATAAATCATTGTTCTAACTCAGCCTTCATTATCATACCTTCGCTTTATGGAGCTAGACAGCATGATTATACTTGCCTTGACGACCCATCATACTCATGGCCCCTCACAATGAGTATAATCATCATGCACAATGAGTATAATTAATGTGACATGATAGAGTAGGTCATTATCGTGAGTCATTATTATTCTAGGTACCCCACCCACCCGCGACACAGGTACAAGTCACCATCACCACCCGCGACACAGGTACAACGTCCACCATACCACCCGCGACACAGGTAACGTCCATCACCCACCTGCTACACAGGTACAACACCCACCACCACCCGCGACACAGGTACAACACCCACCACCACCCGCGACACAGGTACAACACCCACCACCACCCGCTACACAGGTACAACGCCCACCACCCGCGACACAGGTACAACACCCACCACCACCCGCGACACCAAGTTTCAACACCCACCACCACCGCGACACAGGTACAACACCCACCACCACCCGCGACCAGGTACAACACCCACCACCACCCGCGACACAGGTACAACACCCCACCTGCAGGTACAACGCCCACCACCACCCGCTACGGTACAACGCCACCACCACCCGCTACACAGGTACAACACCCCACCACCACCCGCGACACAGGTACAACACCCACCACCACCGCGACACAGGTACAACACCCACCACCACCCGCGACACAGGTACAACACCCACCACCACCCGCGACACAGGTACAGCACCCACCACCACCGCGACAGGTACAACGCCCACCACCACCCGCGACACAGGTACAACACCGCCACCCGCGACACAGGTACAACACCCGCCACCCGCGACACAGGTACAACACCACCACCACCCCGCGACACGGGTACAACACCCACCACCACCCGCGACACAGGTACAACACCCACCACCACCGCGACACAGGTACAACACCCACCACCACCCGCGACACAGGTACAACACCACCACCCGCGACACAGGTACAACACCCACCACCCGCGACACAGGTACACCACCACCACCCGCAACACAGGTACAACACCCACCACCACCGCGACACAGGTACAACACCCACCACCACCCGCGACACAGGTACAACGCCCACCACCACCCGCTACACAGGTACAACGCCACCACCACCCGACACAGGTACCAACACCCACCACCACCGCACACAGGTACAACACCCACCACCACGCGACACAGGTACAACACCCACCACCACCGCTACACAGGTACAACACCCACCACCACCCGCGACACAGGTACAACACCCACCACCACCCGCGACACAGGTACAACCCACCACCACCGCGACACAGGTACAACACCCACCACCACCGCGACACAGGTACAACACCCACCACCACCCGCGACACAGGTACAACACCCACCACCACCCGCGACACAGGTACAACACCACCACCACCCGCGACACAGTGCAACACCCACCACCGCGACACAGGTACAACACCACCACCACCCGCGACACAGGTACCAACACCCACCACCACCCGCTACACAGGTACACACCCATCACCACCGCGACACAGGTACAACACCCACCACCACCCGCTACACAGGTACAACACCACCACCACCCGCGACACAGGTACAACACCATCACCACCCGCTACACAGGTACAACACCCATCACCACCCGCGACACAGGTACAACACCCACCACCACCCGCCACACAGGTACAACACCCACCACCACCGCGACACAGGCACAACACCACCACCACCCGCGACACAGGTACAACACCCACCACCACCCACACAGGTGCAAACACCACCACCACCCCGACACAGGTACAACCCCACCACCACCCGCTACACAGGCATAACACCCACCACCACCGCTACACAGGCACAACACCACCACCACCCGCGACACAGGTACAAATGCCCACCACCACCCGCGACACAGGTACAACACCCACCACCACCCGGACACAGGTACAAACCCACCACCACCGCGACACAGGTACAACACCCACCACCACCCGCAACAGGTACAACACCCACCACCACCCGCACACAGGTACAACACCACCACCACCGCCACACAGGTACAACACCCACCACCACCCGCGACACAGGTACAACACCCACCACCACCCGCGACACAGGTACAACACCCACCACCACCCGCGACACAGGTACACCCACCACCACCCCGACACACAGGTACAACACCCACCACCCCACCCGTGACACAGGTACAACACCCACCACCACCCGCGACACAGGTACAACACCCACCACCACCCGCGACACAGGTACAACACCCACCACCACCTGCCACACAGGTACAACACCCACCACCACCGCGACACAGGTACAACACCCACCGCCACCTGCGACACAGGTAACACCCACCACCACCTGACACAGGTACAACACCCACCACCACCCGCGACACAGGTACAACACCCACCACCACCCGCGACACAGGTGGCTAACGTCCACCACCACCCAAGCTACACAGGCAACACCCACCACCACCATGACACACAGGTACACACCCACCACCACCACACACAGGTACAACACCCACCACCACCCGCGACACAGGTACAACACCCACCACCACCGCGACACAGGTACAACGCTCCACCACCACCCGCGACACAGGTACAACGCTCCACCACCACCCGCGACACAGGTACAACACCCACCACCACCCATGCGACAGGGTACAACACCCACCACCACCAAGCGACACAGGTACAACACCCCCCACCACCTGCGACACAGGTACACACCCACCACCACCGCGACACAGGAATAACACCCACCACACACAGGTACAACACCCACCACCACCCATGACACAGGTACAACACCCACCACCACCAGCACAGGTACATCACCACACCACCCGCGACACAGGTACAACACCCACCACCACCCACGACACAGGTACAACACCACCACCACCCGACACAGGTACAACACCCACCACCACCCGCGACACAGGTACAACACTCCACCACCACCCGCGACACAGGTACAACACCCACCACCACCGCGACACAGGTACAACACCCACCACCACCCGCGACACAGGACACCACCCACCACCACCACACAGGTACAACACCCACCGCCACCCACACAGTACAACACCCACCACCACCCGCGACACACAACACCCACCACCACCCGCGACACAGGCACAACACTCCACCACCACCCGCGACAGGTACAAACACCACCACCACCGCGACAGGTCAACCCACCACCACCGCGACACAGGTACAACCCACCACCACCAGCGACACAGGTACAACACCCACCACCACCCGCGACACGGGTACAATACCCCATCACCACCCGCGACACAGGTACAACGTCCACCACGCCACACCCGCGACACAGGTACAACCCCACCACCACCGCACACGGAATACCCACCACCCACCCGCGACACAGGTACAACGTCCACCATCACCACCGCGACACAGGTACACGCCCACCACCACCCGCGACACAGGTACAACGCCCACCACCACCCGCGACACAGGTACAACGCCCACCACCACCCGCACAGGTACAACCACCACACCACCGCGACACAGGTACAACGCCCACCACCACCCGCGACACAGGTCCAACACCCACCACCACCCGCGACACAGGTGCAACACCCACCACCACCCGCGACACAGGTACAACACCCACCACCACCCGCGACACAGGTACAACACCACCACCACCCGCGACACAGGTACAACACCCACCACCACCGCGACACAGGTACCAACGTCCACCACCACCCGCGACCAGGTACAACACCACCACCACCCACGCGACACAGGTACAACACCCACCACCACCCGCGACACATGTAGCACCACCCCACCACCACCGCGACACGGGTACAACACCCACCACCACCCGCGACACAGGTACAACACCCACCACCACCCGCGACACAGGTACAACACCATCCCCACCACCCGCGACACAGGTACAACACCCACCACCACCGCGACACCAGGTACAACGATCCACCATCACCCGCGACACAGGTACAACACCACCCACCACCACCCGCGACACAGGTACAACGCCCACCACCACCCGCGACACAGGTGCAACACCACCCACCACCACCCGCGACACAGGTACAACACCCACCACCACCCGCGACACAGGTACAACACCCACCACCACCGCGACACAGGTACAACACCACCACCACCCGCGACACAGGTACAGCACCCACCACCCGCGACACAGTGCAACACCACCACCACCCGCGACACGGGTACCAGCACCACCACCACCCGCGACACAGGTACAACACCACCACCACCCGCGACCAGGTCAACACCACCACCACCGCGACACAGGTACCAACACCCACCACCACCCACGACACAGGTGCAACACCCACCACCACCCGCGACACGGGTAACACCACCACCACCCGCACACAGGTACAACACCCACCACCACCCGCGACACAGGTACAACACCCCACCACCCGCGACACAGGTACAACGCCCACCACCACCGCGACACAGGTACAACACCCACCACCACCCGCTACACGGGTACAACACCCACCACACCACCCACGACACAGGTACAACACCACACCACCCGCGACACAGGTACAACACCACCACCACCCGCTACACAGGTACAACACCCACCACCGCGACACAGGTCAACACCCACCACCACCCGCGACACAGGTACAACACCCACCACCAACCCGCGACACAGGTGCAACACCCACCACCACCCGCGACACAGGTGCAACCCACCATCACCACCCGCGACACAGTACAACACCCACCACCACCCGCGACACAGGTACAACACCCACCACCACCCGCGACACAGGTGCAGCACCCACCACCACCGCGACACAGGTACAACACCACCACCACCCGCGACACAGGTACAACACCCACCACCACCGCGACACAGGTACAACACCACCACCACCCGCGACACAGGTACAACACCACCACCACCCGCCACAGGTACAACACCCACCACACCCGCGACACAGGTACAACACCACCACCACCCGCGACACAGGTACAACACCCACCACCACCCGCGACACAGGTACAACACCCACCACCACCCGCGACACAGGTACAACGTCCACCATCACCACCCGCGACACAGGTACAACACCACCACCACCCGCGACACAGGTACAACACCCACCACCACCCGCGACACAGGTACAACACCCACCACCACCCGCGACACAGGTACAACACCACCACCACCCGCGACACAGGTACAACGTCCACCATCACCACCCGCGACACAGGTACAACACCCACCACCGCGACACAGGTACAACACCCACCACCACCCGCGACACAGGTACAACACCCACCACCACCCGCGACACAGGTACAACACCCACCACCACCCGCGACACAGGTACGCTCACTACATATAATTCACATCCCATTAACGACCGCAATGGCAAGAGACGTGACGTGACTAGAGTGTGTGAACGTGAGGCAATCTGTCTGTCTGTCTGTCTGTCTGTCTGTGTCTATCTATTTCTGTCTGTCTGTGTCTATCTATTTCTGTCTATCTGTCTCTATCTATCTCTGTCCGTCTCTCTGTGTCTGTTTACATCAAAATCCTACAGTCTGAAAGTCCGTCTGTCAATCCGTCTGTTTGTATCTGTCTACGTTCGAATCCGACAGTCCGAAAGTCCGTCCGTCTGTCAGTGTCTGTCTATGTCTACGTCCAAGTTCGTCCGTCTGTCAGTCCGTCCATCTATGTCAGTTCGTCTGTCCGTCCGTCTGTGTGTGTGTGTGTGTGTGTGTGTCAATTCGTCTGTCCGTCCGTCTATGTGTCAGTTCGTCTGTCCGTCCGTCTGTGTGTCAGTTATTCTCATCCCAATTAAATTACTTCCCGGTTATTATCACCATTTATTGTAATTTTAGCATTCACTATCATTCATCATTATTCATTATCATTCATCATTATACATTGTCGCTATCATTCATCATCATTTATTATCATTCACTATCATTCATTATTCACTATCATTCATCATTATTCATTATTATCCATTAATATTCACTATCATTCATCATCATTCATCATCCTCCCTTATCATTCATTATCATTCATCATCTTTCATTATCATTCACTATCATTCATCATTATCCATTATCATTCACTGTCATTCATCATTATACATTGTCAGTCGCTATCATTCATCATTACCCATTATCATTCATCATTACCCATTATCATTCATCATCCTCCATTATCATTCACTATCATTCATCATTATCGTTCTAAACTCGTGAACGAAAGCCCACGTTATGCATTATCATCTATTGTCAAAATGAACGAAGGCTTCACGGATATACACAAAGTAATATACAAGTTATTTTGGAAAGACATAAATCGGTCGAATAATTATTGGAAGAGTGAAATATAAGTAACGCAATAACACGGGAATTAAAAATGATGATCTGAATAAATGGCTGACTAAGCTAATAAACACGAGTAAAAACGTGGAGAAAAAAATTAAATCTCTTTGTTTGGAGATTTTTTTTTTTATGTTTTAGCGAGCCATGTTCTTTTTAGTTAGAAATTTGTTTTTGTTTTTAGCGATCCATGCTCTTTTTAACAACCTACGCTGCTTTAAGCGAGCCATGTTCTTTAGCGATCCATGCTCTTTCTAGGCACCAATGCTCTTTTTAGAGATCCATGCTGTTTTAAGTTACCCATGCTCTTTTTAGACACATGCTCTTTTTTAGTGACCCATGCTCTTTTTAGCGATCCATGCTGTTTTAAGTTACCCATGCTCTTTTAAACACATGCTCTTTTTTAGTGACCCATGCTCTTTTTAGCGATCCATGCTGCTTTAAGTTACCCATGCTCTTTTTAGACACATGCTCTTTTTTTAGCGAATAATTCAAATTAGTTTCCACATTCGTGCTACACGGACAGTTGGTCGGGGAAATAAACCTCAACACACAATAAACGAGCTAACGTCGGGAAAATTATACTCCTCATTCCTCTTTTTAAAACTGTACGACTTCCTCCTCTAATGACATCAGCTCTAATGTCGCTAAAATGCCGCCCATTTGGCTAAACGACGCCATTAGTATTGCTGTGGAGGTAATATATGTTGACATTAAACAAACCTCCCTGGCATCACAAAAACGGAGAGTATAAACAAAACCTCTGGCAAAAATGGGTCAAGTTTAATGGTAAATATTTCGAGTCAACAATATAAATTAATACTAAGTGTCTTGTTTTATAAATTAAGTATATTAAGTCTATCAAAGTATATCATAAAGTATATTTTAAAATTTTATATTAAGTAAACTATAATTATATTACGCAAGATATATTATTTTGTGATATATCGTGGTTTTTCCTACATATTTACACGAAGATTTTTAAACCACGTTAATGCCGACGAAAAAACCACATTAATTAATATCACTAACGTAGTCCGATACTCTTTGATGTCTTATTTATTTATCTATTTTTAATTTTTTGAAGAATTCTTAATACGTAAATAAGACGATATTTTTTTAGGTAAGGTAATTGATTCAATAAACATTTTTTCCTACTGAGTAAACCTACATCTTCACTGGTCAGAAGTAGAGCCAATTAATCTCTAACTTAAGAACATCCCCGAAGGTAGAGTAAATTAACCCAACTAAGAACATCCCCTGAAGGTAGAGAAATTAACCCTCAAACTCAAGAACATCCCCTGAAGGTAGAGTAAATTAACCTCTAACTAAGAACATCCCCTGAACGTAGAGAATTAACCTCTACTAGAACATCCAATGAAGAGTAAATTAACCCCTAACTTAAGAACATCCCCTGAAGGTAGAGTAAATTAACCTCTAACTTAAGAACATCCCCTGAAGGTAGAGTAAATTAACCCCTAACTTAAGAACATCCCCCGAAGGTAGAAATAACCTTAAGAACATCCCTGAAGGAGTAAATTAACCAACTTAAGAACTCCTGGGGAAAACCCAACTTAAGAACATCCCTGAAGGTAGAGTAATAACCCCAACTTAAGAACTTCCCTGAAGGTAGAGTAAATTAACCCTCAACTTAAGAACTTCCCCTGAAGGTACAGAATTAACTATCTTATGCATCCCTGAATAAAGTTAATAACTCTTAAGAACATCCCCTAAAGGTACAGTTAATCAACCTCATCTCTAAGAACATCCTGAAGGTAAAAATTAACCTTTTAAGGCACCCAAAGTACAGTTAATCAACCCTAACCAAGAACATCCCTGAAGGTAAAGTTAATTAACCCCAACATCACCTGCAAACTCACAAAATTACTAAAACGTAATTAACCACTAACATAAAACAAACTCTCCCCACACACATAGTGGTAGAATTACACCAACACCATAAGAACACCACCAGCAGGTACTCACGCAGCAGTTGTCCTCGCCGACGTAGCAAAAGTCGCCGGAGGCTGAGGTTGGGCACCACAGATGGTCCCCGTTGATGGCTCCTTCATTCCAGTCGCAGGTGGAGCGCAGGACCCGACGCTCGCCATTCTCACACTGGATCTCCACCTCAGAGTTGATGGCCTTCCTGTGGACACCAAACGAGCACCAGGTTAATGAGGGGATGGTGTTATATAATGGGGGATGGTTTATAATGGGGGGGGATGGTGTTATATAATGGGGGGGATGGTGTTATATAATGGGGATGGTGTTATATAATGGGGGGTAGTGTTATATAATGAGGGGATGGTGTTATATAATGGGGGATGGTGTTATGTAATGGGGGATGTGGTGTTATATAATGGGGGAGCTTATGTTATATAATGGGGGATGGTGTTATATAATGGGGGATGGTAGGCTATATAACGGGGGGATGGTATATATAATGGGGGGTAGTATATATAATGAGGGGATGGTGTTATTACTCAGATGATATGTAATGATGGTGTTATATAACGGGGATAGTAATATATAATGGGGGATGGTGTTACATAATGGGGATGGTGGTGTTATATAATGGGGGGATAAAGATATAATGGGGGATGGTATGTGAATGGGGGATGGTGTTATGTAATGGGGGATGGTGTTATAGGCATGGGGGATGGTGTTATGTAATGGGGGGATGGTGTTATGTAATGGGGGGATGGTGTTATATAACGGGGGATGGTGTTATATAACGTAGATGGTAAGAGATAATGGGGATGGTGTATATAATGGGAGATGGTGTTATATAATGGGGGGGAATGGTCTTATATAATGGGGGGTGTAAGGGGTAGGTTAGGGAGGACCAGAAACTGAGATTAATGGGTGATGGGTTTACATAATGGGGGGTGTGGTGTAGGTTGGGGGTCCTTAAAACACAAAATAATGGGGTAAGTTTAATGGCCCAGAAACATAGATTAAAGGGAATGATTTAATATAATGGGAGGTGTGGGAGTAAGGTAGGTTTCCTAAGAAGGTAGATTAATGGGAAGGGGGAATAGGGAGAGGTCTTAATGAGGTAGAATGAGAGGAGACAAAGGGAAAGCGGAAGAGGAGGAGAAGATAAGTGAGAGAGAAAGAGACTAATGAAGAAAATATCAAAACAACAACAATTCAAAAGAGTAAAAATATCATAAGTAAATTTATTCAGGCATAAACAACGAATTGAATAAAAAAAGATAACGATACGTGATTCTTTTTCTGGTGTAAGTTAAATAAGGTTAGATTAGGTTCGGTTAGGTTAGGTAAGGGTTGGTTAGGTTAGGTTAACAATGACTATTTCAAGGATTGTTTTTTTTTTAATTGCAGATACAAAAAAAAATTGGGTATTTTTTATAGCGCATGAAATATGTAAATTGGGAACAGCAGTGACAGATTGTGAGTTTGCATATACCACCATATTTATATTTATTTATGTGTTTTTTAATATATACAGTATATTTAGGAGATCAACTGTGACACCAGGAAATAAAAGACTAAATTAAATTGTGAGTTTCAGTACAAGGTCAGAATTAATAGTTATAAATTTATTTTATATAAAGTCCAATAACATCATGATGTGGTTGTTTTGATGTTATTACTGTGCTTTAACTATTAAGGTCTTTAAGCGTGTAAATAGGTTAGGCATTACACTATTATATTAAAAATTAAGGAAGATTAAACTCTCAAGGTTGTGACATGTTTGTTGGTTTGTGCGTCTGTGTCGGTTATATTAAATAGATGTTTCCAGAGCTGTTAGCCTATGGCACACGCACACACACACACACTACTGTAAAGGACGTATGTGTGGGGAGGAACATAAGAATGGAGGAGATCTACAGCGAGACTATTGGCCCATACTAGACAGCCCCGTTTACAACCAACCGCTATCGCTCATATAACAGCCCAGCCTATATTTAAGCTTGCCAGTGAGGAAAAGGCGACGAGAAGGGAGAAAGAAAAAAGTGAATGAAAGAAAATAGGCTGAAAGGCAGTAGCAGCATAAGGTGGAGAGAGAGAGAGAGAGAGAATGTGTTAAGCTCCCACGTCTCTGTGAGGACTACACAACGCCATCGATCGGCTCATATCTGGGGCTGCCATTGCTCCTATTGCCCACCTGCCCACCTGTTACTTCCTGTGCCGTCTGCCTGCCCTGTTGCTCCCTGTACCCATGTCTGCCCCCCTGCTGCTTCTGTACCTGTCTGCCTGCCCCACCTGTTGCTCCCTGTACCCCCTGTCTGCCTGCCCCACCTGTTGCCCCCTGTACCCTGTCAGTCTGCCCCACCTGTTGCCCCCACCTGTACCTTGTCTGCCTGCCCCACTTGTTGCCCCCCTGCCCCTGTCAGTCTGCCCCACCTGTTGCCCCTGTTGCCCTGTCTACCTACCCCACCTGTTGCTCCCTGTACCCCTGTCTGCCTGCCCCACCTGTTGCCCCTGTACCCCTGTCAGTCTGCCCCACCTGTTGCCCCCCTGTACCCTTGTCTGCCTGCTCCACCTGTGGCCCTGTACCCCTGTCTGCCTGCCCCACCTGTTGCTCCCTGTACCCTGTCAGTCTGCCCCCACCTGTTGCCCCCTGTACCCCTGTCTGCCTGCCCCACCTGTTGCTCCCTGTACCCCTGTCTGCCTGCCCCACCTGTTGCTCCCTGTACCCTGTCAGTCTGCCCCACCTGTTGCCCCCTGTACCCCTGTCTGCCTGCCCACCTGTGCTCCCTGTACCCCTGTCTGCCTGCCCCACCTGTTGCTGTACCCTGTCTGCCTGCCCACCTGTCACCAGAGGGAGAGGGAGGGGGAGGGGAGGAGGGTTCCAACGCCTGCACCTGAGAAACACCTGCTGACAGTGAGTGAGTTAGGTGTTGTAAGGAGGTAATATTAGGTGTGTAAGTAATTAGGTAATAACAATCAAGTAAGCATGTAATACTGTTTTAAATATGTGAGTTAGGAATTAAGTTCGAAAATGTGAATTATAAAATATTAATGAGTAAACAAGTGATTATGAAGTAAACAAACAAGCATAAGTGATATTTGATGCCACCAGATTATGATGTGGAAAGAAAAATAATATTTGTAACTCGGGTAATGAATCACTTACCATGTTGTATACAGTAGAAGTCAAATAGAGAATATAATCACTGCAGTACTTACCTCGTCCTGCTGGTGGCGCCTCGTTATATATTACAGGTGAGAGAGACTTGGGACAGTGGGGGATATTATTTAAGAGATGAAACAAGTAAAGAGCCGTAAAGCGAACATGCAGAGTGTTGAGGGTGACCTACTTGGCCGTCTTGGGGGAGGTCACCACAACCTTGTAGTCACCATCTTCCTCAGTTGGTAATTCGATGTCGATACTCTTGGAGCGGAGGGACTTGGGAGGTTCGAGGGAGACTGAGCGCGTGAGGCCCGCTGTGACGGACTTGAGCAGTTCCTCCGGGTCGGGGAAGCTGGCGAAGGCAAAGTCGAGGGAGGCGGCTCTGTCCCTGCGAGACGGCACCTCCAGGAACACGTCCGTCACCCCTTCCTTTCCCTCCAACCCCTCCCTGCTGCTGCTCCCGCGCTGCTGCTGGTGGAGCTGCTGCTGGTGGAGCTGCTGCTGCTGCTGCTGCTGCTGCTGCTGCTGCTGCTGCTGCTGCTGCTGCTGCTGCTCCCCTCCTCCCTGCTCCCCACTTTGCTCCCCATCACCGTACTCACTAGAGGAACCCAAGTACTGAAAGGAACCGTGGTGGCTATATCCACCATCACTTAAATCAAAACTGTTCTCCTGTGAACTGAGCTCGGTGCTCGTGTTCATACAGAAGATGGCAGGTTGACGCTCCAACTTAGGAGAGACTGTTTTACTGCGCGGCGCCGTGGCCACGCTAGTCGGTGCTTCTTCCTGCGTGGGCGACGCCGACGACGGTGAGTTAGGACTGAGCGTTACCTTGATGCGACAGATCACCTCGTGCAGCTCGTCACTCGAGCTGTCCTCGTCCCAGTCCTCGTCCTCCTCGTCCTCCACCTCCTCACGCGAGCTGTCCAGACTGCTCACGAAGTCAAGTGACATGTTGTAGGGAATTCTTCTGCCCTCACAGCCAAAGCGTCGTGACAGCGATTCTATATACACACAGTGGACGCACTGGTGGCTCGCCTTGTCAAGTGAGGATGGACGCGAGTTCTTCTTGCGGGACGAGGAGTCGGTGTCGTCGACGTCGCCACAACCAGAGTCGAAACTCTTGGAACGTTTTGGGCCGAGGTAGGGCACGCGGAGCAGAAAGGACTGCCGTTCCGCGGGTGACGAGGACGACGACGACGACTCTCGCCGTCCCGGCTTGAGCTGCATCTCGTCGAATGAAGCAGAGCGGATCTGCGGCGGAACATCCAAGCTGTTCTGTTGCTTCATCTCGGCGCCCGTGGGCGTCCGAGACCGCATAAACGTGTGTCGCAGCTTGGCGATGTTCATGGCGGGGCGTGGGTTGGGGGCGTGGGCACGTGTTACTTGGGTCGCCGGTAGCGATCCTCCCCTGGGGGTCGTGGACACCCCAGGGGCTCCTCACAAGGGCCACGTCACCCCGCCCCTCTCCGGGCTTCCCCTGACGCCAGCCCCTGTTAAATCAACAGGACATAGTAAGGTTAGTGTTTACATTATGAACTTCCCGTGCTGGGTGACCACTGGAGTGCCTCTACACAGCACACACGCCTCACTACCCATGTAAACAAACACGGACACACGTCTTCACAAACTTACTGACAAACAAATACGTACAAACACATGTATATAATTTAAACACTCATACACTCCCCACGTCCTCCCCACGTCCTCGTCACAACTAAACAGTTAAACGCGTCGTTCTGCATTACCTAACGGACCACCACACCAAGAGCCCTCAGGCATGACTCAATCATCTCATGGAATTTAATCTTTGTTAAGGGCCACCTGGCGACTCTATACCCAAACTTTACAACACAAAACTGATAGAGTTGAGGGGGTAGGATGGACACCCCCCCCCCTCACCCTCCCCTCCCTCCCTCGTAATCTCAATGATCAAGCAGTTGGATTCAATTTCAGTGAGGGAAGAGTGGAATAGAGGATGGAGGGAAGAAAGGATGGATGGAAAGGAGGAAATATATAAGTAAAGGGAGGACGAAAAGAAGAGAGGAAAGAAGGAATGGAGAAAAGACGGGGGAGGCGGAAAGAAACGGGGAGATGTAATAGTATGAAAATTTTTTGATCTGTTAATAATAATAGTAAATATAATAATAAAATAATAAAAATAATTAATAACACAATTTACCAGCAATAGTTCGTTACGCTGTTCTTTCGAAATTTAAAACAACACAACAACATTTGACAAACTCGGTAAAATACCTTCCTTCTACGTCAAACATCACCATTTAATCGATGAGAAATACGACCAATGACAACACTCGCCTGCTTCATTAATTGACTCGTTGACCCTCACCGCCACTGAGCGTTTCATTAACGTTAACCAATACCCTCGTTATACTATTGTTTTATCGAGTCTGATAATTAGTTCATTTACTGCTAATTGACGCCGCCGCTGTCCTAATTATCACAAGGGGATGCCAGTGAGGGTTTACTGTTGATATTATTGAGATGCTATTAATTATTTGTTTGTTTGTGGGGATGGTGACAGACAGACAGACAGACAGACAGACAGACAGACAGACAGACAGAGATATTCAGCCAGACAAAAAAGGGAGGGATAATTGAGGTGGGGTATAAGGAAGAAGGGAGAAGAGGGTTGGGAAATGAAGAATGAACAGATGAAGAAGAAAAGAAAGAGGAGAGGAGGAGGAGGGATATCAACACCAGCACATCTTCCATACCTGTATAATCTAGGCCATATACACACACCTCCCATACCTGTATAATCTACGCCACCTATGCACACCTTCCATACCTGTATAATATACGCCACCTACGCACACCTTCTATACCTGTATAATCCACGCCATATACACACACCTTTCATACCTGTATAATCTACGCCACATACGCACCTCTGGCTTGTAAGTATCCAATAGGCTGGCGAGGTAACCTATGATTTTCGCGTAATAAATATAAGAAGTATGATGCCAAGAAATAATGTAGACATTGTTGGACACACACACACACACACACACACACACACACACACACACACACACACACACACTATAGAAAACATTCACTGTCTAGATTATTGTCATTCAATTGTTCTATCCTCTTTGTTCAGTGTAAACTAAAATAATAATAAATTCACAAAATAAAGAAAAGCTGTCAAACTAATTAAACACATATTTACGCTCCCGTTATTAATTAAAAGTGAAGGATCTCTGGGTGAATGGAGTGGGCGGGCAGAGTGAAGGGTGGGTGGGCAGAGTGAGGGGTGGTGGGGCAGAGTGAGGAGTGGGTGGGCAGAGTGAGGAGTGGGTGGGCAGAGTGAGGAGGAGTGGGGCAGAGTGAGGAGTGGGTGGGGCAAAGTTAGGGAGGGTGGGGCAGAGGAGTGGGGGGCAGAATGAAGGGGTGGGGCGGGCAGAGTGGGAGGGGGGTGGCGGGCAGAGGAGGAGGAGGGCAAAGGGAGGTAAAAAGCAAGTTAGGGGAGGGTGGGGCAAAGTTAGGGGAGGGTGGGCAGAGTGAGGAGGGTGGGCAAAGTTAGGGAGGGGGGGGCAGAGTTAGGAGTGGGTGGGGCAGAGGAGGGAGGGCAGAGTGAGGAGGGTGGGCAGAATGAAGGGGTGGGCGGGCAGAGTGAGGGGGCAGAGGAGGGGTGGGCGGGCAGAGGAGGGGTGGGCGGGTGAATTAGCGGGTGGGCGGGCAGAGTGAGGGGTGGGCGGGAGGAGGGGTGGGCGGGCAGAGGAGGGGTGGGCGGGGCAGAGTGAGGGGAGGGCGGGCAGAGTGGGGGGTGGGCGGGCAGAGGAGGGGTGGCGGGCAGAGGAGGAGGGTGGGCAGAGGAGGAGGGGTGGGGTGGAGGAGGAGGTGGGCAGAGTGCGTGGAGCGAGCGGGTTGAGTGAGGGGTGGTGGGCAGAGTGCGGAGGGGTGGGCAGAGGAGGGGTGGATGAGTGTAGAAGAGTGGAGGGTGAGTGAGGGAGTCAACAGGTGGTGAGAGTAGGCGAGTGGTTGGAGTAAGGGGAGGAGCAGTGAGGGGGTAGGAGGAGGGGTGAGGGGAAGGAGGAGGAGGGAAGGAGGAGAGGGAAGGAGGAGTGAGGGAAGGAGGAGGAGGGAAGGAGTGAGGGAAGGAGGAGTGAAGGGGGGGTGAAGGGGGGGAGTGAAGGAGGAGGGGTGAGGGGAGGAGGGGATGAGGGGAAGGAGGGATGAGGGGAAGAAGGGGTCACATCAACATAAGTAATACACATAACACCTTAACTAACCACAACAATACAACACCACCACCACCACCTCAACAATACTACAACCACAACGCATTAAGCATCAACCAAGCGCAGACAAAACCTCTCACGAACCATTACCATAGCGAGGTATATATAGAACTAATGGCACGCGTCTTGTAAATTAATGTAGTTACTGCTAGAGACTGTCATGTTAACGTTTTCTTTTATACTCCCATAAGACCCCATGTTTTCTTGAACCTCTAAAAGAAAAAATCCATTGCTTTTTTTTTTAACCCCCGTAAACCCCTGTAACCATGGGATAAATTAGATTGGCACCAACAGCTTACTAGGCCATGTGGACCTTGTCATATCTCGATCAGACCTTCCAAATTTGGTGCAAATCCGTAAACACGTTCACGAGTTATCTCTATCTATCTATCTCTCCTGGTAATCTGATGGACTGAGCTGTGCCTGTCATCTCTATGCTTGTTATGTTACAGTCTCTCCTCCCTGTGAGAGAGCTCGTACACTGCACGTCCTGTATTACACGTTGGACTTGAGCCACGTACTGCCAGTGAGCAGATCAAGAGGATTTACCTTAATAATACAGAGGCTGGGATACTGTAAACACGGGTATAGTCAACACTGCCACTGATGGTCGTGTTTGATCACCCAGACCCAGGCATGTTGTCCAATCTCACTTGATTTATATAACTCAGGAGGAGGGTTCATGGGAGCATCATTAAGTTCCAACATAATGGATAAGACTTTAAATTAATGGTTCCTGGAGGTGGACTCACGACACAAAACAGACGACATAATCATTATTTATTAACTAGTAATCGTACCCAACACACACACACACACACACACGTACACACACACACACACACACACACACACACACACACACACACACACACACACACACACACACACACACACACACACACACACACACACACACACACACACACACACACACACACACACACACACACACACACACACACACACACACACACACACACACACACACACACACACACACACACACACACACACACACACACACACACACACACACACACACACACACACACACACACACACACACACACACACACACACACACACACACACACACACACACACACACACACACACACACACACACACACACACACACACACACACGACAGGAGAA
>NW_024736071.1:15413798-15469315 GCF_018991925.1 Homarus americanus
TGCCTCACCCCTCCCCACCCCCTCACCCCTCCCCCCCCAGCCCCACCCCTCACCCCTGCCCCACCCCCCTCACCCTCCCCCCCTCACCCCCCCCTGCCCTCACCACCCCCACCCCCACCCCCTCCCCTCCTCACCCCCCTACCCCCACCTCTCCCCTCACCTCCCCCTCACCCTCCCTCCCCCCCCCCACCCTCCCCACCCCCACCCTCACCCCTCCCCACCTCACCCTCATCCTCCTCACCCCTACCCCTCTCCTTCAACCTCACCTCACCCCCTTCCCCCCCTTCAATCAACACAACGTCTCTCACACTGTAATATCTGTCTGTTTGTGCGTCTCTCTTCTTATTTACTCCTTCTATATATATATATTTATCTATATTTTTCCCTCTCTTTCTTTCTCTCCTCCTCCCTTTCTCACTCACTCCCCATTCACACACACACTCTCTCTCTCGCCATAAAAATATTCAAAATCTTATATATTATCCAATATTTCAGTGTGTGTGTGTGTGTGTGTGTGTGTGTGTGTGTGTGTGTGTGTGTGTGTGTGTGTGTGTGTGTGTGTGTATGTGTGTGTATGTGTGTGTGGGGTAATAATGGATGTATGTATTTATAATCCTGAGTTGATGTTTGGGGGAGAGAGAGAAGAGAGAGAGAGAGAGAGAGATCACAGGTAACAGGTAAGATAGCATAAATTAGGTTGACACGGAGGAATTCTTGTCATTTACTGTTATATTGTCGCAGTAAACACACACACACACACACACACACACACACACACACACACACACACACACACCTGTTTTATTAAAGTTGACGTGTAAGTATGATTGAACGGGGTGAGAAAAACGTAAGAATACTCTACCCAGATATCCATTCAATACATCTTGTTTATAGTTTTGCCAGATAAAAGAAATTTTATTTTGATTTGACTTGAATAAAAAACAGATAAAAGAAATAATGAAAGAAAGAGAGAGAAAGAGAGAATGATTCCGTTTGCGTATTTTTTTTTTGATGAGTCGTGAAAATGGATGATGGTTGAGAAATTCCAAATATTTGAAAGCAGATTTTAATGAGGGATGAGAAATGATGGCGGTGTGTGTGTGTGTGTGTGTGGATGGGAAAATCTCTGTCATGATTGTTAACAGAAAATTGAGGACAGACAGACAGACAGACAGACAGACAGACAAGACGATTAAATGCTTTTATTAAGTATTGCAATCTATGACGTACGAATTATTAGACAGTAATCGAATCTAAATTATATATTCAGGATATCAAGAAGAGCTGAAATGAACTAAATTGATCCACACACAGAATTAAACTCCCCAGGTTCCTCCCCATCTCTCTCCTTCCTCTCCCCAATCACCAAAACTCCTAGGTCCCTCTCTCTCTCTCTCTCTCTCTCTCTCTCCAGCTCCATAACCACTAGAAACACCCCCCACCCCCCACACACCCCACACCCCGCCACACCCCCCACACCCCGCACACCCCCACACCCCAACCCCCCACACCCCGCCACACACCCCACACCCCGCCACACCCCCCACCCACCCTCCACCTCAGCTCCCTGCGACTCCACACTTTCAATAGCCAGAATCTCATTACCGACCTTCAGAGACATTAAAAGCAATCATTGAGAGAGGATACCTGGGCCACACCTCCCCATCCACCCACTCCCACCCACCCCCACTCCCACCCACCCACCCCACCCCACCCACCCACCCCCCACCCCCCAGCGTTTATACCCTCACCTGTCGTCCACACCTCTCATTCATTCCTGCCACACCCACCACCTCTCACCACACCACTCATTTACACCTGAAAACACCCTCACTCATTCATTCCTCTCACCCACAGTTCTCAACACACCAACCAGCGTCTACACTCACCTGTCGCGCCTCACCTCTTAATCACTCCATCTCTCACTCGTTTCTCTAGCTCACACCTCCTCCACTCATTCACACCTCTCGCTCACACCTCTCATTCACTCGTTTCTCTCACCACACTTCAACAGTTCGTCATTCTCACCTTGTTGACCTCCCACCCCACCCCACCCCACCCCACCCCACCCCAGCCACCTGAAAACAGTCTTAAAGAACTCATTTTATCTCAATGTTGTCAAAAGGTTTTCTTACTTCCAAGTCAGTAAAAGTTGTATATAAATTCCGGTATTTCACTAACATTTATATATTTTTTTAACATTTATTGCTTTTTTTTAACATTTCTCAAACACCTGAAGAGCTTTAATTAACATTGTCAAGTGTTTTAACGTACAAATACTAAACAAAAAATGTTGAAATTGTTTTAAAACGTTTTCTTTAGTCCTCGTGACAACAAGTCCCCTGTGTGTGTGTGTGTGTGTGTGTGTGCCTGTGTGTCTATATGATTGTGTTTATGAATATGCGTATACGCGTATTGGTACCTATCTGTGTACGTGTGTGTATGTGTTTGTATGTGTTTATCTGTATGTGTGTGTCTGTGTGTGTACGTGTGGCAAACTGACATGATTTACGAGTCAGTAAGTCGTTTTCTATAAGTAAGAGTGACGTCAACAATTACAGGCGTTCGCGTAAGCTCTCCGGATGCAATAAAGAACGAGAAATCCAATCTGAATCCATTGAGTGGATTTTATGAGAGTCGCAGGTGATTACAGGGTACTCGTCACCTCTCATCAACGCCAGCTGCAGGGGGGAAAGGTCTGGCTACCGCTTACCAACTCTCTCTCTCTCTCTCATCTTTATCTATCCTTCTCACTACTTTCTTCTCTTCTTCCACTCACCATCACTTTCATCAATCCTACCATTTTCCTGTACTTTATCCCCTATTTCCCGTAACCGCTATTTACACCCCACCCCCTCCCTACCACCTCTTGTTTCCCTAACCGGTCGCTTTACGGGGAAATAACCGGATTTTCTGACCGGATTCGCCTACAGCGGACGTGACCGGGAAGGATTGAGGTAATCCCAGCCTGTGTAGAGGACCATTAGTTGTGTGTGTGTGTGTGTGTGTGTGTGTGTGTGTGTGTGTGTGTGTGTGTGTGTGTGTGTGTGTGTGTGTGTGTGTGTGTGTGTGTGTGTGTGTGTGCATAGGAGAAAATGCCAGAAGAAAGGTCTCCCGCCTCCCTCTCTCAATAAATCTTTCAGTAACATAGATAAATGTTTATAACCCGAACCTTGTCGAGGAAATGTTCATGTGAATAACGAAAGACCAGACCTTTTCCCTTATACACCACACCACACCATACCACACTACACTATACTACACTACACTACACTACACTACACTACCACTCCAATCACCACTACATTAATGACCCCTAAGACAGAGAGAGAGAGAGAGAGAGAGACCCTAAATTGTTATCATCATCATCGTCGTCAAAAAATAGGAAAAATAAAATTCCCCCACCACACAAAAGTTCCCCGGTATGGCAGACTTAATTACAAAATACAAGATTCCCTCACAGCCACACTTTTACCCCTAAGTCGTTGTCCTGTTATTTTCTTCATTATTATTCCTATTTCTTCTTTATTATTGGGATTTTTTTTTTCGTTTTTTTTTCTTTTCTGTTTTCGCTTTTATTGCCTTTGCGTTTTTGTTTTTCGTTTTTTTTATATTTTTTCTTTGTGATTTTTTTTGGGGGCTTTTATTAATTACTTTTGTTTGTTATTATTTCTTATTTTTATTCATTTTCCTTTTATTCATTATTTACATCTTTTGTTCGTCTTTTTTTTCTATTTTCCATCTATTCCTCAGTCTATTTTTTTATTTTGGTATTTTTGCTATTTTTTGGGTATTTTTAATTTTGTCCTTTTTTTTTTAATTTTACCTCATTATCCTTCCTAACAACCTTTCCTGACTTGACTGATGTATATATTGTTTATCATACAAGAGGGAGTTTTTTTTTCCTCAATATCTATTTCTTCGTTTTATTTTCCTCTTTCCTTTACTCCTCCTCCTCCTACATCCTATCATCCTACCTCTCTCTTCTTCCTCTTCGTTATATCTCTTTCTTCCTTATTTACGCAAAGTTTTAGTTTATAATTTCTATAATGGCGTATACTAACCTTTACGCCCTTAATGACCTTCGTTGTAGGAGCGTAGTAATAACATAACAACAACAACAACAACAACAATAACAACAATAACAGCAAGTTCCTCCCTCCCTCTTGCGCCTTCTCTCCCTACTTCCCTTTCACTTTCTTACTCCTTCTCTGTCTCTTTCTTTCTCTTCCTCCCTGCCCTTCTTCTACTCCCCCTCTCCTTCTCTCTTCTTCCTATTTCATCTCCTTTTCCCTCCTCCTCTTTTTTCCTCCTTCCATCTCTCCTCGCCTCCTCTCCTTCCTTCTCTCCCTCCCCTCCTTCCTTCCCTCCCTCATCTCCTCTCCCTCTTTCCTTCCCTCCCTCACCTCCACTCCCCTCCTTCCTTCCCTCCCTCCTAAGACACACAGACAGTCGAGTAATTAAAAGAACGATGGCAAAGACTGGACCATCTCAACCAGGGACGGCCTAATTACAAAACAGCCGTAATGACAGTAGTAATGACATTGATATTGACAGTGGTGGTGACAGTGGTGGTGACAGTGATATTGACAGTGGTGTTGACAGTGGTAATGAGATTGATGACAGTGGTAATGTCAGTGGTCAAAATCGTAGCGATGAAAATGCTAATTCTATTGACGACGAAAAATAACAATGATAATGACAGTGGTTATGGCAGTGATAATGACGATGATAATGACGATGATAATGACGATGATAATGATAATGACGATGATAATGACGATGATAATGACGATGATAATGACGATGATAATGACGATGATAATGACGATGATAATGACGATGATAATGACGGTGGAGCCTAAGTCACCAGGTCATCATATCACCAACACTTAAGTCCCTCTGCACTCTCCCCCTTCGTTAGTGACAGCTGCCCTGGACCTGATCCTTAAATGCCTGGGGTGGGCTGGGTGGGTTCAGTGAGTCCTGGGGTGGGCTAGATGGGTTCAGTGGGTTCTGGGGTGGGTCTGGTGGCTCCTCGGGTGGGCTGGGTGGGTTCAGTGGGTCTTGGGATGGGTATGGTCGCTCCTGGGGTGGGCTTGGTGGGTTCTGGGGTGGGCTTGGTGCGTTCTGGGGTGGGCTTGGTGGGTTCTGGGCTGACTTACACGGCTACCGAATATTGCACGACGCTCTGGATGAAAGAAAGTGACCTCGATACAACACATTATTATAAATATTCATGATGAGAGATTTTGGCAACACTGACGGTAAAAGATTGGTAACACTGACGGGGACAGATTGGTATCACTGACGGGGAAAAAGAACAAAGTTATCCCTTCCATTTTCTTTACTTTCCCTTCTCTCGTTTTCTTTCATCTATCAATTCTTTCTTTCTTTCTTCATTACGTTATTATTTTCCTCTCCCTTTCCCCACTACTTTACTTAATATCCTTCAATCTATTTCTTGACCGAGCTATTATGTCTTCCTCCTTCCTCGTCTTCCTTTTGCCATCTCCTTTCCATCTTCCCTTTCTCCTCTTCCTTCCCCTTCCTTCGTCTTCGCCTTCTCCTCTTCCTTCCCCTATCACTCTTCCCTTTCCTCCCTTCCTTCCTCTCGTCTTCCCTTTCCTCCCTTCCTTCCTTCCTCTTCTTCCCTTCCTTCCTCTTGTCCTTCTTCCCTTTCTCCTCTCCCCCACTACCCTCTATCCTACCTGGACCAGACAGTTAATCGCCGCGATATCCTCCGTCCATCCACCCAGGCCGTGACACACACATTTACACACACACACACACACACACACACACACACACACACACACACACACACACACACACACACACACACACACACACCTGTAATTTTCCCCCTGAGATCAGCCACCTCCATTATTCCTCTCTCTCTTTCTTCTCTTTCTTTCTTTTTCTCTCTCTCTATCTCTCCCTGTTTCTATCTTATGTTCTTCTCCTCCCCCTTACTTCCTTCATAATATATACTCTCTCTCTCTCTCTCTCTCTTCTTCCTTTACTTCCTCGTATCTTTATTATCCCCTTTTATCATCCACTTTGCTTCCTACTTCCCTTACTACCCCTACAACCCCTCATATCCCCCTCACCCCCCTCACCTCCCTCCTTACTCACCTGCATCTACCACCTCTCCTCAAATTACCCCTTGATTAAGCTTTCTCTCCCCCTCTCTCTTTTATCCATCTTCTACCTATTACCCTTGGTTACGAACCCCCTCATCCCCTCCTCACCTCCCCCACCCCTCCTCACCCCCACCCCCTCATCCCTCCTCACCCCACCCTCCTCACACCCCTGCACCCCCACTTTCCTCTCCTCTCTCAACCTTGTGTCTCCTACCTACGTCATGACCTCAGCTTATGTAGGAACTCAGAAAGCCATCCATCCATCCATCCATCCATCCATCCATCCATCCATCCACAAAATTATTCCTCTATCTCTCTCTCTTTCTCTTCCTATTTTTGTTTCTTCTCTTCTAATTATTTCCTGCGACCGAGTATTTGTTGTTGTTTTTTTTGTTTGTTCAGAAAATAAATGTAAATATTTTGTTGATATTTTTTTGTGTCTTGTTACAAAAGGGAATGAAATGATACCTCGTTAGTGTGTTTTCTTTCTTTCTTTCTTTCTTTCTTTCTTTCTTTCTTTCTTTCTTTCATTTTCTTTTTCGCCTCTATCCATCCTTCTTTCATATGGATTCGGTTTCTTTTATTTTCTTCTTCTTCTCCATTCCATCCTCTCCGTCAATCTCTTTCATTTTGTTTCTTTCATTTCTCTCTCTCTTTCCCTCTCTCTCTATCTCTCTGTGTCCCTCTTCCATATTCTTTCTTTTCCCTTTTCGTTTCCTTCCTTCTCTCTCTCTTTCATTTTTCTCTTCTCGTTGTCTTTCTTCTTTGTATTATTTTCTCATTTTCTTTACCTGTCTGTCTCTCTCTTTGTCTGTCTGTCTGTTTCTCTGTCTCTTTCTCTATATGTTCGTCGCTTCTTCTGCCTGTTTGCCCGTCTCTCTGTTTGCCTGTCTCTATATCCGTCTGTGTTTCGTCTGTCTGTCAGATTTTATATTCGTTTTTCTGTCTAACTCTCTCTCACTCACTCTGTCTCCTTGTCTCTGCCGGTCTGTCTGTTTCTGTCTGTCTGTCTGTCTGTCTGTCTGTCTGTCTGTCTGTCTGTCTCCCCCACACGTCACATAAAAAATAAATATTCCTCACTTCCCAACGTCCCAGGCTGGTTGACTCTCAAACTAACATCATCAATAAAACATTACTTTTTTTTAGCCCTGTTTATTCATCTTTTTTATATATATTTTTTTTTCCAGGTCAGTTCAGCACCCCTGAGACCTGACTGGCTTCTTTGTCTAAGTAAACTAACTTATTGAAACTGACTCACTGAACCTCTGATGATGTTGAACTGACTTAGTAAATTGACTTAATGTGTTGTTATTTATTTTTTCCATCCATCCATCTTTCTTCATTGTTCTCCCTGTCTGTCTCTCACTATCTCTCTATCTCTCGTCTTCCTTCTTACCCTATCATCTCCTTTACTCACTTCTCCCTCCTTCTTTCCCCCTCTCTCTCTCTCACTCTCTTCTCCTTCTGTTACCTCCTTCCTAACATAGACACTCTCTTCTTTCTTTCTTTCGTAATATAGATAGCAACATTTTTTTTCTTTTCCTCCTTCGGGTTAACATTCTTCTTCTTCTCTTTTATCTCAACATGGAAGGAGAAAATATATGCGTGATGTATAAATAGATAGAACGAGAGAGAGAGAGAGAGAGAGAGAGAGAGAGAGAGAGAGAGAGAGAGAGAGAGAGAGAGAGAGAGAGAGAGAGAGAGAGAGAGAGTACTTACGGTGTTGGTCTCCATCATATGAAATTGGCTTTAAATCTTTTGTGGTCGCGTAGATTTACTGTAATAGGTCCTGTCCACTTTCCCCCCACCTCTTAACCTTCAAGGGTCTCTCTCTCTCTCTCTCTCTCTCTCTCTCTCTCTCTCTCTCTCTCTCTCTCTCTCTCTCTTCCATCATCAGTGAGTCACCAGGGACACTCTACGTCCGGTGTCTCACTTCACTATTGATCTCTCCTTCACTATCAAGCTGCTGTCCGATATCTGTGGTGTGTTTCCAGGTGTGAGGGGAGAGAGAGAGAGAGAGAGAGAGAGAGAGAGAGAGAGAGAGAGAGAGAGAGATACAACTACAGACCGAAATAAACACATACAATCCATTTACAAACAATAAACAAACCATTAAAATCCTCTCGCCTAAACACAAACACCAAACAATAAAAAAAAGAAAGAAAAAACTAACAATAAAACACCAATGAAATACAAAAAAAACCACACACAAATTCTTGCCAAACATAAAAAAAACATCACGAAACTTTTACTATTATAATAACACACACACACACACACGCACAAACACACACACACACACACACACACACACACACACACACACACACACACAGGTTTTTATGTCAATACCATCAGGTTTTGGCGGGTTTTGAAGCTACAACATTTGGCGGTAAAAGTTTATCAATGAACAATTTAATGTCGGTTTTATGACACTTTTACATGCTAATTCCTGGCGACGTCGACCATGAAGCGTTCCTTTAAAACCTAATTACAATACAGCAGGCGAGGAGAATTGGCCCGAGTCTGGTAGTGTGGGGGTGTGTGGGGGTGTGGGCGACATGGTGTGTGTGTGTGGGGTGGGCGACATGGTGTGTGGGGTGTGGGGGTGTGGGCGACATGGTGTGTGTGTGGGGGTGTGGGCGACATGGTGTGTGTGGGGGTGTGGGCGACATGGTGTGTGTGTGTGGGAGTGGATGAGGAAGGTAGTGGGTGTAGAGGTGTTTGTGTAAGTGCATACATATATGTGTGTGTATGAGTGTATACATATATGTGTATATTACAAACCCCAGTGTACACCAACATACTGAAAGATCTTGTATAGAAGTTAATAAGCGGTGATGAGAGCTGAGATTGTCCCTTTCAGTGTGAGTAGTCAGACTCCATTGATACTAAGAGTCTTCAATGCAGGTGTAATAACTCGGTGTGAGAAGTTTGGACGGTGTTTAGCTGTGAGGCAAGACCAGCATTTTTATACGGTGTGTGTGTGTGTGTGTGTGTGTGTGTGTGTGTGTGTGTGTGTGTGTATTCGTTAGTTAGGACGTTTACTCTTCATCATCAACGACACCACCATTCGTCCTTTGAGCTGAGGTAGTTCGCCAGTACTTCGTAATGATCCAACTTGTTAAAATCTCCCACAAAACTTTTAATTGTGTGTTATATATCTCAGGTAAATTGACTCTATAAACCAGGGAGGAATAATGATCTACGGGGAAAGGAGATTATTATTATTATTATTATTATTATTATTATTATTATTGTTATTATTATTATTATTATTATTATTATTATTATTATTATTATTATTATTATTATTATTATTATTATTATTATTATTATTATTATTATTATTATTATTATTATTATTATTGTTATTGTTATTGTTATTGTTGTTGTTATTGTTATTGTTATTGTTACTGTTATTATTGTTATTATTATTGTCATTATTACCACTACTACTACTACTACTATTACCACCACCACCACCACCACCACCACCACCACCACCACCACCACCATCATAAAATATTACTTTCGTTTCTAATAATAAATACTGACGATATTCCCAGAAAGTCTCAACCTCGTTCCTGATATCCGGTAAACTTCAAGATTTTTGACGAGTAGAAGGGAGGGTGAGGGGGTGAGGGTGAGGGGTGAGGGTGAGAGGTGAGGAGAGGAACACCTGTCTTGGCTCACCTGAAAATTTGATCCCCCGGTCGATGTCAGAAAAGGAACGACATCTTTTTAATTTTTCTGTCTTTCTTTCTTTTTTTCTTTTTCTAACTCTCCACTTCTATCTTATAGTCTCTTATTTGTTTTATACTTTCCATAGTTCTTTCGGTCTCTGTGTCTTATAGTCTTTGTCATCTCTCTCTCTCTCTCTCTCTCTCTCTCTCTCGTCTAAGACACAGTTCCAATAATAATAAACATTTAACGAAGACATGAGAAGATTCCCGTGTCAGGTGGAGGCACTTATTAAACACACACACACACACACACACACACCCACACACACACACACACACACAGGTAAATAATATCAGTACTCTGTATGTATAAAAAAATCGGCCCAGTTAATTAACGGACACATTACAGGTATTATTAAAAAGCCTTAAGTATTGTAACAACTAAAACTAAATTACAGTTTGGTTAATGATTATGGATAAAGCTTTTGTAGTGTTAATTGATTCGTCGAATATTTGCTAGGTTACTCTAGTGGGGGTGCCCTTAACCTGAGCGAAATACCATTGACCTGAGCTAGATACCATTAACCTGAACGAGATACCATTGACCTGAACGAGATACCATTGACCTGAACGAGATACCATTGACCTGAGTGAAAATACCATTAACCTATGTTCATCAATATTAATTAAATATTACTTGAATCTCTCTCTCTCTCTCTCTCTCTCTCTCTCTCTCTCTCTCTCTCTCTCTCTGTCTCTCTCTCTCTCTCCTTACTCTACATCACTCAACCTCAAGGGAATAAAAGGCATCAAGTCTCACAAAAAAAACTATAGTAAATTCATTTCTACTCATGTTGACCAAATTTTTATAGACAACTTAATATTTACACAACATATACAGGGAAATATTTTAATTCCATTTTTATGTTACTGTTTATTATACGGACAATAATCATTTAGGGTTCTGGAATAAATACCAAAAAAATCTATATATGTCTCTCTGCTGTTGTGTTCCGCTTAGAGTAAAATAAAAGAGTTGTTGAACACGACCTATGTTATGATGAGGACTTGTACTGCTACCCACACTGTAATGTTTGTGACGAGTTGGATGATGTTTTATGGCGAGCTGTATTAGAGGTGACGTAGGGATGGCTCTCTCTGTCTCTCTCTCTCTCTCTCTCTCTCTCTCTCGGGGTGAATTAGTATCAATGCGATCTTGTGTACAAACGATATATGTACAGTCCCCCTTCATTTATGCGTTTACAGGGGCTCGTCCGACAGATTTTGTCCAGTGTGGCAGCCCTGTGTTTGTTTACATTCGACAAAAGGAAACTTGCAATAGTAAACATACTGTGGAATCAAAATAAAACATTATTAAAATAAATATCTCAATGTAATGATTTGTGGAATGTTTATATGACGAGCCCCTGTAAACGCACTAGTGAAGGGGACTGTACCTGTATTGTATGTGTAAAGAAGATAGACAATGTGACTCAGGAGGTCTTACCAACACTTGTACGTCTTTAGTTTGTTCAACTCGTCATCGCCACAAAGTCAGTTCAGTTCTCCTTCTGATTTTATTGATTTCCTTTGTGTGGTCAGCCGCCACCCACCGCCACCCGCCGCCACCCGCGCTGTGTCACTTGTCACTACCATAACTCTTGTGGCTTCTCTTATAGACACTTTTTATTCGTGTGTGTGTGTGTGTGTGTGTGTGTGTGTCAGACTAATATTCTTCAAGAGTACAAGTGTACATTTGTCAAGTATTATTAGTCTAATGTACTTCCTGTAATTCTTGCGTTTCAGAGTCTTGGCCGTATCCCCCCCCGCCCCGAGTGACTGTTTCTTGTGTTGCAGGGTGTGGAGGGCCTGGAGGAGCTCACCATCAGGAGATGTAAGCTGGACAGTCTGGTGCCCGGGTCGCTGGACGGCCTGAGTCGTCTACAGAGGCTGGAAGTGACGACCCACAACGGGGAGTGGGCTGCGTTGGCGATGGAGGTGGTGGAGGGGTCGTTGCCGCTGCCCCTGGAGCGAGTCTCCCTCGCCCACAACAACATCTGGACACTGCCACCCAGGGCCTTGTGTGGTCCCGCCGCCCTCCACCACCTCAACCTCTCCCATAACCGCCTTCAGGACGTGCTGGAGCTGGGGTTCTCAGACCAGGTGATGCTGGACGCCCAGGCTCTCAACATGTCTAATACGAGTTTCAGTGATCAGTTTTCAGGGTTTCTTAATGTCAACGAGGAAGTGACTGGAGATGACGGGTGCGGCCACGCCCTCCAGGAACTGATCCTGGACCACAATGATCTTGTGCGGCTTCCTCCACGCAGTTTCCGCGCCCTGGGCGGGCTCAGGGAGCTTTATATTCGTAATAATGATGTCCGACTCATAGCCAGTGAAGCCTTTAGAGGAATGGCAGCCTTACAAGTGCTCTATTTATCTAATAATCATATTATCGCGCTACAGAACGGGACTTTCTTTGAGAACGTAGCCTTAGAGAGGATTTACCTCAACAATAACTCACTCAGTGCACTCAATTCGGGTGTGCTCCAGGGCCTGCAAGGGCTACAGGTGGTGGACCTCTCACATAATAAACTCAACTTGGACACCAGCCACGAGGACCTATTCAAGGGTCTGCGTCGGCTGGTCATCCTTGACCTGTCTCACAACGCTCTCTCCACCATCACCCAACTCCTCCTCCGTGATCTGACCTCCCTACAGCGTCTCGACCTCTCTCACAACAGCATCGAGAGCCTCGAGGATGATAGCTTTACCTCCCTCTCGAACCTCTACGCCCTCGACCTCTCCCACAACCTGATCCTCAGCCTGAAAGAAGGTGGTTTGAGAGGACTGGTGGGGATGAGTCTCCTCCACTTGACCAACAATTCTCTCATAGAAATCCACCCTCACGCCCTTCACCACAGCTCCAACCTGAAGGAGGTGTTCCTTGGAAACAACCACTTGCAGGCGATTCCCACCGCTTTAGAAAACCTTTCCTTCTTAAAGGCTTTAGATGTGAGTAGGAACGACATCGTTAGCATCCAGCCATTCCTTTTTGGCGGCTTGGGCAACCTGGAGACTCTTAATGTGAGCTACAATAAGATGAATGGCATCTCTCAGGGATCATTTGCTGGACTTGTTTCTCTGGAGACTTTAGACATGAGGGATAATCAGTTAAGGGCAGTGAGTGAAGGATCCTTCGACGGGGTCCCCAGTGTGCGCCACCTCACGCTGGCCAGGAACGAGTTGACCGACATCAATGGTGTGTTCGCCGGCCTGGAGCACCTAGAGAGTCTAGACTTGTCTTACAACAACATCCGTATGTTTGACTACGCCTTCATCCCCAGGCAGCTTATTAAGCTGGATTTAAAGAATAACAAAATTGAACAGCTTGGTAACTTCTTCAAGGTTCAGAGCGTCTTGACGTTAGAAATTCTCGACGCCAGTTATAATGGCATCACGAGACTGACAGAAGTCTCACTCCCCAACACTATCAGGAAAGTTATTTTGCACAATAATAACATAAGTCGCGTTCTGCCAAACACATTCCGGGATAAATTAAATTTACAAGACATTGACTTCCGGTTGAACGCCATACAGAGACTTAACCCCAAGTCTATTAGTGTTCGAGGCACCATCGGTAACCACATCAACGCGCGGGTGTCCTTGGCTGGCAACCCGTTTGTGTGTGACTGTGAGATGGAATGGCTATACGGGTCGTCAGGGACTACCATTACTACCCCAGAAGCAACCGAGGTCATTTATCTTCAGCCTCGAGTCGAAGATCTTGCTCAGGTAACTTGTACTCTCACACATTCTCGAGGAGGAACGTCCATCTCGATTCGTATCTTGGACACGTCCCCGGAGAACTACCTCTGCCCTTATGCTACCCACTGCTTCGCCCTCTGCCACTGTTGTGACTTCATAGCCTGTGACTGTCAAATGAAGTGTCCTGACGCTTGTTCTTGCTTCCACGATGACACTTGGTCCATGAACCTGGTGGACTGTTCAGGGGGACAACTGGACCGCCTCCCAGACCGTGTACCGATGGATGCGACGGTGGTGCTCCTGGACGGCAACAACCTTCAGGTACTTCACGCCCACCACTTCATCGGTCGTCACAGCATCCAGCAACTCTTCCTCAATAGTTCCCAGATTCAGACACTTCAGAACCGTACCTTCCACGGCCTCACGTCCCTGCGCACACTACACCTGCAGGATAACATGATCGTACAGTTAAATGGTTTTGAGTTCTTTGGTCTTCATCGTCTCAAAGAACTTTACCTCCAAAATAACCGCCTCTCTTTTGTCAACAACGCCACCTTCCTGAGCCTGAAGAGCTTAGAGGTGTTGAGACTAGATAACAACTTTATCATAGACTTCCCTGTTTGGCTCCTGAGTAACAACCGCTATTTAACCAGCGTCTCTCTGGCCAACAACCCCTGGGACTGTGACTGTCAGTTTGTTGAGTCTCTGAGGGAGTGGGAGACCCTGCAGCCGTACCTCCTGCTGGACCCCGAGGAAGTCTTCTGCGTGCACAGTGAGTCGGGCGTGGTGGGTCCCAGTATAGTGTTGCCAGAGTTCTCCTGCACCAAGGGGCAAGAGAGAGTCACACAGTACCAGTTTGGTCAGAGGCAGTTACCCTTCCTGGCGGGGGGTCTGTGTGGGGGTGTGGCCCTCATCAGTGCGTTGGTGGTGGTGGCCATGCTGGTGGCCCGAAGGAGGGCTGCTGCCGCCAACAAGCTGGCCATGAGTAGCCCCCCGCTTTACTGCCAGGAGGAGGACGGGAAGGTTTTTGACGCTTACATCAGCTACAGTGCCAGTGATGCCAGCTACGTGCGTGACGTCATAGCGACTAAGCTGGAGAACAGCTGCCCCAGCTATAAACTCTGCCTTCACTCCAGGGACTTCAGCGAGAACAGTCGTCTCTCAGAGTTCATCACACAGTCGCTCAACTTCAGCAGAAGAACCATCGTCGTGCTCTCCAAGAACTACGTCGACAACGAGTGGAAAAATGCCATATTCAAGAAAGCTCACGTCGATGGGTTGAAGGAGAATGACATGAACATTATTGCCATATATTATGACAATGTTTCCTATTCCTCTTTTGATGCCGAGTTAAAGGCAGTGATAAGAAAATGTTCAAAGCTGCGGTGGGGCGACAAGAACTTCTGGAAGAAGTTAGCGGAAATGATGCCTCAGAGGCAGACCTACACTGGCCTGCCAGTGTACGTGTCCGACAACTCGTACAAGTCCTCGACGCTGCCGTCCCTGGTGCCCCCGTCGTCTCTACCACTCCCATCCTCCTCCTCCGTCCTCACATCCACCACTGGCCTCACCACGCCCTCGGAGATCGACCGTAGGGCTTCATACTTGCCGGAGGCCCCGGCGACGTATAAGGCGCCGCCACCACCTCGGCCGTGTTACTCCCCTCCTTCGTGTGATTACATCGTGATGCAGGGACGAGATTGTCAAGACCCACAGTGCACCTGCCGCCATCACTCACACGCCGCCTACACTTACGTCGACGGCGATAACTCGTCGCTTCATACATACACTTCCCTCGAGCCTTTCACCGGCTCCAGCCCTCACCACCCCCCCACCTACTTTTCCCGACCTCACTCTCCCAAGAGTAACAATTACAGCGTCATTGACGCCCCCATCAGGAGGACTGTCAAGGCCAGCAAACGGAAGAAGAAGCGACCAATGAGCCAGACATGTCCACCTACCACTAGTGAGGAGGTGGTGGACGAGCACGGTGACCCTCAGGACCCCGCCAGTACCCAGCCTTCCATCGGCACCTTCCGCCGCACCAAGAGTCTCCGGGTGACACACGGCGCCGCCGCCGGGGAGAGGCAGAGCGACTACTCCACTGATCACTCCAGTGACCGCTCCAGTGGCAGGTCCTATGACCACTCAGTCACCTCTGCTGGTGGAGGCGCAGGTGGAGGGCTGGAACCCACAAACAACACCCTGTACATGGGTCTGACAGACTCCCCGCCAGACCCCGGCCTCAACACCGAGGAGTGTTTCGTCTAGTCCATATGTGGAGTACAGTATATTGTTTGTTGCTGTGAAGTGAAGGCAGTGATAGATGTTCCCGGATAATGTATTGGTAGGATGTGATAGATCGTGGTAGTGTTGTAACCCATGTTTACTACCTGCGTCAGGAGGTCACCTGGACGTACGTGGCTCCTGTGTCGTGCAGGAGCCTCCCCTGGCGAGAGCCTCAACACCTTACAGGGAGTGAGACGTTAGAGGCTCGTCTCGCAGACATTATCACAGAGTACTAACCGTCCCGTTCATTGTAAGTCACCAGTGATTGCATAACATTGTATTTCATAATCTCAGATTTTTGTTTTATATATCTTGGGAGATGTGTTTCAGTATTACACGAGGAAGTGAGTGTCTCAGAAGCTGTCATAACTTTGTTGAAATACACACCCGGCGCGGGGTCTGCCACCGCCGCCGCCACACTCACTCACCAGCTGCCACCGGCGGCTAAACTAACTGCAACATTGTCCCAAGTTGCTCACTAACAACACGTATTCACTAGACATGTTGAAGCTACAGACGACACCAACAGGAAGAAAAAACCCGCAGCTCGTAGTTCAGTGTCACGGTACAGGGAGACGATGCCTATGTCAACACCCTCCCTTCCTCCCTCTCTCCCTGTCGTCCTTCTTCTCTTAGTGTGACTGTCTCTAGTCGTCTCAGTCAGTCAGTTCAGACAGTCACCTCAGCCGATCATCTCAGCTAGTCAACCTAACCATCACCTGTACCCACCTGTATTTTGATTACTAAATTGAACCCATTTGTATTCACCTGTATTATACTGTAATATACCTGGCCCTTCTGTAAGCCTGTGACCTGTACGTATCTTTATCAAACTATACCTCTCTCTCTCTCTCTCTCTCTCTCTCTCTCTCTCTCTCTCTCTCTCTCTCTCTCTCACGCTTTTTCCCCACTAGTTATTTATACAGGGAGGGTGTGAGGTGGTGGTGTATGAGGGAGAGAGTTATACATTCTTCACACTCTCCCTCTCTCTCCCTCACCTCCAACTGAATAATTTTACACTTGTTGATTCTTCAGACCAGGCACAAGGTCCATACGTCTGTCTGTCTGTCTGTCTGTGAATTTTTTTTTCTGTTTTTCCTTAGGGTAGAAATGTTATGTAATTTTGACCATTCCTGTATTTTGAGTACAAGATGTTATGTAGTTTTTGGCTTTTTTATGAGTACAGATGTTATGTAATTTTGTATTTTTGCTGTAATTATCCCGATAGATCTGTTATTAAATTATGCCTCTTCTCCTTTCCTCTTCTCTTCCTTTGCCTCTTCTCCTTTTTTATCTTTCTTCTTTCGACTTGGTGAGTGTATGTATGTATGTCCGGCACAACACGCACACGAGGTTAAAATATAAAGACAGACATAAACACGTGTACTGTGCGTATTAACATGTGGGATACTGACACACACACACACACACACACACACACACACACACACACACACAGATCACTGCCAATTAAGTTTTAAAAATCACTTTTAGTTTTGCCGGCAATTATATCCTTATTTAATGCAACATACATACATACATATATCCATACATACATACATACATACATACATACATACATACATACATACATACATAAAACAAAACAACACACACAACAAAACACACCCAAACAGAACACAACACACCCAAACACAACACAACACAACACAACACAACACAATACAACAACTAAAACAATATCTCGTCTCTAAGGTTTAATGAAATGGCACTCGGGATATACAGGCACTTCAGATTTGCCGGCACTTTCATCAGTCCCAGCTCCTGTGATGAGTCTATCCTAGCGTCAGGAGGCGGGGGAGTAGGGCCTCTAACACCTCCCTGCAGAAGGACGTCTTAGGAGCCGCCAGGATGACTTGGCTGGGTCTTTCATTCACACGGTTCCTTTTGCCCCCCGGTGTTGAGTCCGACTGTTTGAGGGTCATCTTGCCTCTCTCTCTCGCTCTCTCTGTCTCTCTCTCTCTCTCTCTCTCTCTCTCTCTCTCTCTCTCTCTCTCTCTCTCTCTCTCTCTCTCTCTCTCTCTCTCTCTCTCTGTCTTTGTTACTAACCCAAACATTTTCTTATTTATCAACATCCTCTTCCTCCTCCTCCTCCTCCCTCTCCTCCTCCTCCTCCTCCTCTTATTCCTCCTTCTAAAAATATCAATAAATAAAAAAATCCAAATGCAGATTCTCGCTTATGGTTAAAAATATTCAACTGATTCCTTTAGTATTCCTCCTCCTGCTTCTCCTCCTTCTTCCCCCTCCCCTCCTTCACTTCCTTCCTATTCTCTACTCCTTCTCCTCCTCCCCCCTCCCCTTCCTTTTTCTTTCCCTCTCCTCTCCTTTTCCTTTTTTTTTCTCCTCCTCCTCCTCCCTCTAACCCCTCGACCTCTCCTCCATCTAACCCCCCACCTCTCCTCCATCTAACCCCCACCTCTCCTCCATCTAACCCCCCACCTCTCCTCCCTCTACCCCCACTCCTCCATCAACCCCCCACCTCTCCTCCCTCTACCCCCACTCCTCCATCTAACCCCACCTCTCCTCCCTCTACCCCCCCACTCCTTCCCCCTCCCTAAAAAGATCACTGCAGAAGGTAGACACTGAACTTCCTGCCGCCGCCGTCGCTGAAGAAGGGGTAGAAAATTAATCTAGTCACGTCTCTGCGTGTAATACTGAACTAAATGTTTAAAATTATGTACTTGTGTATTTTTCTATACAAAATAAAGGAAAAATCACTAATTGTGTTTTTTTAAGTTCCTTGGAAAGATTCTAATTCATTGTTGTTGTTGCTGTTGTTGTTGTTTTGTTGTTGTATTAAAGTAGACGAAATTTTCTGACTTAGAATAACAAAAAAAAAAGGTTGTTTGTTTGTTTTGTTCCATTTAATTTGTGTTTCATTCACTCTTTGTAATTTAATCTCATAAAACAACACTACAGCTACAGACACAAGTACTACAGTTAACGGAGATTACAGAAGAAGACTACAGGAAGAAGCTCTATAATGGCCTGTTGGCTACAGTTAGTGTTATCTTAAGGAAGCCAAATAAAGATACAGGATTCTATTTTAGGTTTAGTTTACTTCTGTGTGTGTGTGTGTGTGTGTGTGTGTGTGTGTGTGTGTGTGCGATGACAACAAACTCTTAGCTAGTAGTTTGGATTCCATTGACTTCATAATTAATAGGAATTAATCATATCCAGCTATTTCAACTCCTTAATACAAATATACACACAAAGAATACTGTATACGTATAGAAAAAATAAATAAAATACATGAAAAAATACCAAATAACAAATAAATCAACAAATATATAGAACAAAAAACAAAATCCTTCTATTTAAATTCCATTAAATAAACAAAAATCTGAAAAAAAGTCTAAAAAAAATAGATAAATAAAAGAAATAGATGAAAAAAAGTTGGACCATATAGACAGGGTGTACTATTGACCTCCTAGATGACGTCACAGTAGGTATCATAGTGTCAGCCACAGAGAGCGACCATCATCATCACCAGAGAGCCTCAAGTCTTGATTGGACGGACTACTGTACCTCTGAGTCTGTTACTAATGAACTCCGGGAGATTTCTTGGACGCACTCAAAAGTTCGTGGAGGCATTCAAGAGTTAGTAGATGCACTCAAGAATTCGTGGATGCACTCAAGAATTCGGGGACGCACTCAAGAATTCGTGGATGCACTCGATATTAAGGTTTGTGGTTGTACTAAAATTCCTTAGATACACTCAAGGTAAGAGTTTATTTACGCACTCCAAATATAGTTTCGTGGACGCACTCTAAAGGATGACGTCATATCATAAGCCCTTAACCTTCTTATTTAAGGATGAGACATGAGCCATAAGGTCAAACACACTCACCTAACACACTCACCTAACACACTCACCTAACACACTCACCTAACACACTCACCTAACACACTCACCTAAGACATTATATTAACAGGCTTCATATATCACTAAGGCCCTAAGTCATATGTCTGAACTTCAATTATCACAACACCTGTAAAGCCAGATGTGTGTGCGTGTGTGTGTGCGTGTGCGTGTGTGTGTGTCATGAATCCTAATTTGAGATGACTTGGACTTCAGAAAAGTTCCAGTGAATCAGGTATTGGAGAATTCATTAGAGCTCATATAAATCCAGGTGTATTGTATATATTATATTCTAAGTAAATCATTCGAATTATTTTTATAGTAATATGACACGTAAAATACATTTATTTAATTGATTTATTCTAATTAGCTAGTTTCTGCATAACATCCATTAGACTAGTTACTGTGGTTCGGGTAATGAACACCAGAGGACCCTAAACTCCCACCATCCACCTGTCGGGTTGGGAGAAGCCATGTGAGTCAGTGTTACTCATGACACCGACTGCAGTGTCTTGGAGTTGCTTCCCCAGTTCTCGTGGTGTTGTCTGGGTAATTATTTTCTTTACTTACCTGTATTCACCTCAACAGATATTCTTGTTATTATTGTTTGGTATAATATTTAGGATATTTAATAGGAAAGTAAATTAAGTTTTTCTTGTGTATATATTGGTTTGATTTAATTGTATTAACTAGATTTATTACAGATCAGTGTTCAGTGTTCTCCCAACCCCTGACGTAGATCTGTAAGGGGTCTGACTTAGGAGTTATCATTTATGCATTTAGTTCACAGCCATGGGAGATTTTGTTCTTATTGAACTTGTTGTGGATCCATAGTAGAACAGTTAAAGAACAGTTTAGTTAAGTGTGTGTATATGTGTGTGTCTGTATCTTAGGCAGAAATATTACTTACACTACAACAGAAACTTAAATATTCCTATGAACCCGGACTTATGACTCCCGTTATATCTAGGTTAACTTAAAGAAAGCATAACACTAATATCTTGTTAAATTCACCAGTAAGCTTCTCTGTTAACAGGAGGTAATACTAACTTACAGAAAATGTTAAAATCACAAACTGAGTTAAGTACTTGACTCACACACGTTAAATAACACCTGTAAACTGAACGTAAATTATCCCTCATATGAAAATGTACAACTATTTTTTATCAACATGTTTAATTGCTAAATATCCAGTATTTAACTTTACACCTAAATTATGTAAGCGTTAATGTGTTTAAAATATCAACTATTCCTATTTAGACACGTCAATTATAATCACAAACTTATAGGAAAAAAATTCCAGTATTATAGTGTTGTCTACGTAAATTCTAAATGACTTACGTGAACCAGAATTAAACTGAATTCAAGTACGAAATATTTATAACAACCACAATATTATGAGTTGTTATTATAACCGTTGTTATTACAACTTTTCCCTGAGTGTGTTATAAGCTTGAGTGTGTGTTATAAGCTTGAGTGTGTTATAAGCTTGAGTGTGTTATAAGCTTGAGTGTGTTATAAGCTTGAGTGTGTGTTATGAGCTTGAGTGTGTGTTATAAGCTTGAGTGTGTTATAAGCCTCAGTGATACTCTCAACTCTGCCCTATGTAAAGTCTGTGAACCAGTGATGATATTAAATGGTGTTACTAATAATATACATACATGGTGTCAGCTCTTTATATATTCAGAGGTCACGTTACGGGGTCAAAGGGGACATGATATTGATTTAGGCTGTGTTGTGTTGTAAGCCTCAGTGAGTATTTCCTCAATCCCTACCTATGTAAAGTTCAGAACCAGTGATGATATTAAATGGTGTTACTAATAATATACATACATGGTGTCAGCTTCTTTATATGTTCAGAGGTCACGTTACGGGGTCAAGGACATGATATTGATTTAGGCTGTGTTGTGTTGTGTTGTGTTGTGTTGTGTTGTGTTGTGTTGTGTTGTAATTGTTGTTGTGTTGTGTTGTGTTGTGTTGTGTTGTGTTGTGTTGTGTTGTAATTGTTGTTGTGTTGTGTTGTGTTGTGTTGTGTTGTGTTGTGGGGTTGTGTTGTGTTGTGTTGTAATTGTTGTTGTGTTGTGTTGTGTTGTGCTTGTGTTGTGTTGTGTTGTGTTGTGTTGTGTTGTAATTGTTGTTGTGTTGTGTTGTATGTGTTGTGTTGTGTTTTGTGTTGCAACATGTGTTGTGTTGTGTTGTGTTGTTCAGTGGGTTGTGTTGTGCTGTGGATGTTCGTGTTGTGTTGTGTGTGTGTGTGTGTGTGTGTGTGTCGTGTGGTGGGGGGGCAGGTAGGTGACTGCTGTGACAGACAGACACAGACAGACAGACAGACAGACAGACAGACCCCTAAGTAGAGAGGCGTGTGGTGGCGGGTGGACAGGGGCGTGGCGGGTCCTTATCAACATGACCTCGAGAGTTGACTGGTTCTGACGGGGAGCACCCATGTCCACGTCAGAGTATGGGGAGGAGAGGGGCAGGAGGGGGGAGGAAGGGGAAGGGGAGGAGGTAAAGGAAGGATGGGAGAGGAGGAGGCAGAGGCAGGAGGGGAGGGAAGGGAGGCAGGAAGGAGGGGCAAGAGGGGAGGAAGAAGGGAAGTAGGGGAAAGGAGGGGAGAGAGGTAGGAGGTGAGGTAGAGGAAGGAAGGGAGGAGGGAGAGGAGGGGAGGAAGGGGAGGAGGAAGAGGAAGGAGGGGGGATGAAGTGAGGGAGAGAGGGTGAGGCCAGTGGTTTAATTCATCCTCTCTCTTGTGTTTATGTAGTTCCTATATATTAATTTACATTACATCATGCGAGACTGCAAGGGCGTGGCAGGCCATTACAGGATTGCAGGATACAGCTGATGGGCGTGGCAGGTTATTACAGGATTTCAGGATACAGCAGTCACATATACAAGGGCGTGGTAGGCTATTACAGGCTACAGCAGTCACATATACAAGGGCGTGGTAGGCTATTACAGGCTACAGCAGTCACAGGTACAAGGGCGTGGCAGGCTATTACAGGCTACAGCAGTCACATATACAAGGGCGTGGTAGGCTATTACAGGCTACAGCAGTCACAGGTACAAGGGCGTGGCAGGCTATTACAGTCTATCTAAAAACAAAAGAAAACAAAACAAAAATAGACTGTGGAAGAAAAATATGAGTAAAGAAAAGCCTCACTGATCTTGCCAGCTGCCCATCGTGTATTATAAAACAGGTGAGTGAGTTTAGTTAAAGGTCACTGTTTTTCTTTACAGACTTTACCGATGGTTTAACTCCTTGTAAATGGTGGTTTAACCCTTTTGAGGACGATGGTTTAACCTCTTTCAAGATGATGGTTTAACCCTTTTAAGGACGGTGGTTTAAACTCTATCAAGACGATGGTTTAACTTCTTTTAAGACGATGGTGTAACCCTTCTGAGGTCGATGGATTAAACCTTTCCTCATCAAAGGTTTAACTAAGGAGACGTGGCTATATTGATGTTGAGAGAGAGAGAGAGAAAGAGAGAGAGAGAGAGAGAGAGAGAGAGAGAGAGAGAGACTGTAGAAAACTATAAGACGCTTTAGAGATTAGCTTCATGTAGTGATCAACCCGACGCAGTGAGTGTAAAAACATTTGGTCTTGTCTTAATAAAGTGACAAAGTGCCATTTATTTTCGTCTGAGAGTTAAATGGAGGTTAATACGTGAGGATACAGGTGAAGGTACAGGTACAAGGATGGATACAGCTACAGGTGATGGTACAGGTGCAAGAATGGATACAGCTACAGGTGAAAATACAGGTGCAAGAATGGATACAGCTACAGGTGAGGTTACAGGTACAAGGATGGATACAGCTACAGGTGATGGTACAGGTGCAAGAATGGATACAGCTACAGGTGAGGTTACAGGTACAAGGATGGATACAGCTACAGGTGAAGGGGAAGGAAAGCAGTGATGGATGTCTTCACAGGTGAAGATATAGGTATAAGATACAGGAAATACAAGAGGGAAGTGGCACAGCCAAGGCACGCGCCACAGTTAGGTAGAAACAGGTGTTGAGCACACCACCTTAACTGACTGTACCTATAGTTAAACCCCAGCCAAGGAGGGGGAGGCAGGTGAGGCAGGTGTGTGTGTGTGTAGAGTGCTCACCAGGCTGGGGAGGGGGGGGAGGAGGGGCTGTCATTATGTCAAGCAGGCTGGGAGAATAAAGAAGTTTGAAGATGAATCAAAGCTGAGATGAGTTGGGTGAGGTAGTCGGCTAAGAGGGATGGGTGGGGTGAGCTGATGAAGTGGTTCCATCTCAACACTGAAATTAATGATTACTCAGCACACCCCAAAGATGAACTAAATACCATTCCCCTGCACCCAGATGGGGGAGGGGGGTGGGGAGGGGAGTTAGGGGAGGTGGAGGGAGGAAAGGGAGGAGAGAGGAAGAGAATGAAAGGAAAGTTGAATCTAATTTGAATCACGGGATTACGTGCCACTGTTTGCCCTAAGGTGGGGCGTGTGTGGTGACGGTGGCTGTGTGTGGTGACGGGTGTGGCTGTGTGTGGTGACGGGTGTGGCTGTGTGTGGTGACGAGTGGGATTGTGTGTGGTGACGGTTGAGTGTGGCTGTGTATGGTGCAGGTAACGGGTGATGGTGTGCCTGTGTATGGTGAAGGTGACGGGTGATGTTGTGGCTGTGCGTGGTGAAGGTGATGGGTGATGGTGTGCCTGTGTATGGTGGAAGAAGACGGGGTGATGTTGTGGCTGTGTGTGGTGAAGGTGATGATTGAACGGGCGTTAAACAGTGATGACGGTAGAGAGAGAGAGAGAGAGAGAGAGAGAGAAAGAGAGAGAGAGAGAGAGAGAGAGAGATAATTGCCAGTGTTATCAGCGTAAGATTAAACCCAGCTTAGCGCTATTACCAACTCTAACACAGTAAGGAAATTGTCCGAGTGATTTATGAGCGAATAAAAGAGAGAATTGGGTTAATATCTCATTAGTTCTCTTACGCCATCTCTCTCTCTCTCTCTCTCTGCGTGGAGCATCATTGACCTGTATCACTGGTAGCTAATGTGTGTGTGTGTGAGAGAGAGAGAGAGAGAGAGAGAGAGAGAGAGGGCCATTTTAAGAGACACACGTCAACAAAAACAAACCCACAAATAATAACAGCAGCAGGTAACTTCCGCTTTACCTGTACCACGGAAGGTGTGATGGCAGGTGAGGCGGTGTTGCCCTCTTAGTGTGCTTAGTGTAATGGTTAATATCTGGCCTGAGGTGGTGGTTATGTCTTTCTTATGGCTGGTGAGGATTAGGGCTAACTTCCTCTCTACTCTGTGTGCGTGTGTGTGTGTGTTTGTGTGTGTGTGTGTGTGTGTGTGTGTGTGTGTGTGTGTGTGTGTGTGTGTGTGTGTACAGCATAAACAACAAAAAATACACTACCCTTCCAAGCATTACCTTTCGTCTATGTGAAGGAATGTGTCTTAGCCGATGTTATAACAATGCTACTTGAAGATGCTGTCGTAGATGTGAACAAAGGCCACTCTTGATGACGAGGTGTTTTATATAGAATAGCTCTGGCTTATTTTTTGTTCCTTTTCTCTCTTTCTCTCTTTTTTTTTTCTTTCTATGTTGGTTTGACTCTTTTTTGCTTTCTTTTGATTGACTTTTACTATTCCTTCTCTCTGGTTCTGATTCTCGTTCTCCAACTGACTCTCTCTCTCTCTCTCTCTCTCTCTCTCTTTCTCTCTCTCTTCACCCGCGAGATCGAACCAGAACGACACTACAATCCTCTCAGCTCTGATCCCGGATTCCCAGCTAATTCCCAGGGCCACTTTCTTCCTCACTAAAGTGGATACACAAATGATCGCCTTATGGTAGTAGGAATATAACTTATCCAGGTATAATTTATCCAGGTATAATTTATCCAGGTATAACTTATCCAGGTATCGGTAATATCGGCGCTCCATTCACCTGGCTTCGTGTCGTAAGTTTTCAGAATACTTGTATGTTGAAGATGTTTATTTCTTTATACAGAACCTCTCTCTACCTAACAACACTCATTTTTTGTGTGGCGTTTATGTAATACGAACGAACGCGAGTGAGTGAACCGCTGTGTGGCGTTGATGACCGTGTACTAGTGCTGTCCTCTAGTGGCGTGATTGAAGTGTGCATGAGTGCTGCTCCCTAGCGGTGTGAATGAAAGTTGGTTGTGGGTTGGATGTCTGACTAGTTAGGTGACTTGGAATGAGGTTTGGTGAGTCTCGTATGTTAGTCACGCCGTAAAGGAGAGTGTATTCAGCTGTACGGACCTCTCACAGTAAAGTGCATCTAAGAAGCCTGTGTTTCTTGGAGTCGACGGTACCAAGCAGCATTTGAACATGACGCAGTGAACAGCATTTGAACATGACGCAGTGAGTAGTATTTGAACATGACGCAGTGAGTAGTATTTGAACAATTACTTCCCTGAACTTAATACTGCCACAGGTTTATTTATTTTTCTTGGATCACCTGAAAATTAGACAAGTACCCCCACCCCCCTCCCTCCGCCCCTAAACAAAAAACATACACCAGTTAGATCAGGTAACAGTGGCGACGAGATGACTAGACCAAACAAACAAAAATCGAAAATATTGAAATAGGAAAAAGTGTGCTTCGTTTTTTATCAGTGATGGACGCGGAGGTGAACACGACACAGGTGTTCAGGTGGATGACGACATAAAACACCTGGATTGTCCCTGAACATACTTGACACACCTGAGAGACCTGACACTGGATACACCTTGAAACACCCGGATACACCCTGACACACCCGGATACTCCCTGACACACCCGGATACTCCCTGACACACCCGGATACACCCTGACACACCCGGATACACCCTGACACACCCGGATACCCTGACACCCGGATACACCCTGACACACCCTGATACACCCTGACACACTTGATACACCCTGACACACCCGGATACACCCTGACACACCCTGATACACCCTGACACACCCGGATACACCCTAACACACCCGGATACTCCCCTGACACACCCGGGATACTCCCTGACACACCCTGATACACCCCTGACACACCCGGATACACCTGACACACCTGGATACACCCTGACACACCCTGATACACCCTGACACACCCGGGATACACTCCAACACACCTGGATACACCCTGACACCTGATACACCCTGACACACCCGGATACACCCTGACACACCTGATACACCCTGACACACCCTGATATGCCCCTGACACACCCGGATACACCTAACACACCTGGATACTCCTGACACACCTAGATACTCCCTGACACACCCGATACACCCTAACACACCTGGATACACCCTGACACCTGATACACCCTGACACACCTGATACTCCGTGACACACCTGGATACTCCCTGACACACCTGGATACACCTGACATTATTTCCGATACACTGGGACATTCTGATACACCCCTGACACACCTGGATACACCTGACACATTCCTGGATACACCTGACACACCCGGATACACCCCTAACACACCTGATACTCCCTGACACACCTGACACACCCATCATTACTCTGGATACACCCTGATACACCTGGACACACCTGACACATGGACACACCCTGACACCTGGACACACCCTGACAAATCTGACACACCTGGATACACCTGGACACACTAAAACACCCGGACACACCTGAAACACCTGAACACACCTGGACACACCTGCCTTCATAGGTAATAGAAATTATAAATAACACTTTACTGAGGGTGATGGAATAATACCTGTGCACCTACAAGACCTGAAGAACACTTACATTATTTACCTTATTCTACCTATAACAATGTGGATATAACAAAGAACAACAAAAGCTTAATGAACACAGGTGCACATGAACTTTTCGAACACACACACACACACACTTTCAGTACCCAGCTCTGTTGCCATCTGAAATATAATAATTATTTACATTTAATATTTGAAAAGACTGCATTTTTAAGTTTCTGTACCATTTAGTGATGAGTTTATGCAGTATATAAGTAAGGTTGTTTAAATATGTACTGTACTATTGGTCTTTTTTAAGTGAAACATTTATTTGTAATCTTCTTAGGTAATTTATGAACGATTATTTTGTTTTTTACTCAAGTGTAATTTTGTGTATGAATGCCTGTTGGGTGGCCATTTAAGAGGGCAGTGGGAGGTGTGGGCTGTAATAGGAGGTGTATTACTTGAAGAGGATGGAGTGTCTGGCCATGTGAAAGGATGGAGTGCGTGGTCATGTAAGATGGAATGTGTGGCCATGTAAGAGTAGAATGTATGGCCATGTAAGGAAGGGTAGAGTATGGCCACGCAGGAAAACAGACTGTGTGGCCCGGGTGGTTGTCGTCAGGGCAGGACAAGTAGAGAGAGTGTAGGCCTTGGGGACGAGTCGGGTGGTCCTGGGTGTGCTGCAGGCTGGGGTGGGGCAGGCTGGGGTGCGGCAGGTTGGGGTGGGGCAGGCTGGGTGGGGGGCAGGCTGGGGTGCGGGCAGGTTGGGGTGGGGCAGGACAGGGGACGGTACAAGGTGGGGCATATTGAGCTGAACTAGCTAGGGTTACAGGGTGTGGGGAGAAGCAGACCAGTGGCAGTCTAGGAGGTGCGGCAGGCTGTGGATGCGCGAAGCTGTGGATGTGGCAGGCTGTGGATGCGGCAGGCTGTGATGCGGTGCAGGCTGTGGATATGGCAGGCTGTGGACACGGTGTTGTGGCAATGGATATTGGAGGCTTTGGATACGGCAGGCTGGGGGTGCAGGCTGTGGGTACGGCAGGCTGGGTACGGGTAGGCTGGGGGGTGTGGTAGGCTGGGGTGCGGCAGGCTGTGGGTGCGGCAGGCTGTGTGGGATGGCAGGTTGTGGATGCGGCAGATTAAAGAAGTCCTGGCCAGCTAACGTCACGACATGTACTTCACTGATATTTTCAGATTAAATTACATCAACAGGAAGACCTGGCCCCACCAAGAGGTTATTTGGGTATATTGGAGGGGATGGGGGGAGGAGGAGGAGGAGGGAGGAGGAGGAGAGGGAGGAGGGAGGGAAAGAGGAGAGAAAGAAAGGGGGTAGGAGGAAGAAGAGAAAGAAGGGAAAGGAGAAGGAGGGGGTAGAGGAGGGAGAGGAGGAGGGAAGACTGGAGAAAATAAGGATGATGGGGGAGGAGGCTCGCCCCGGCAGGAGGCTCGCCCCGGCAAGAGGCTCGCCCCGGCAGGAGGCTCGCCCCGGCAAGAGTCTCGCCCCGGCAGGAGGCTCGCCCCGGCAGGAGGCGCGTCCCGGCAGGAGGCGCGTCCCGGCAGGATAATTGGAACATGATAGGTAATGTAACGTGAAGGAAAATGGTTATTGGATCAGCTGTTCAGAGACGCCCGTAGGATATCCAGACGAGGTTATAGGTAGTGGCCTGGAGCGTGGGCGTGGCAGAGGAGCCTGTGGCGTGGGCGTGGTAAAGAACCGTGGAGCGTGGGCATGACAGAGGATCCCAGAGCGTGGGCGTGATAAAGAATCATGGAGCGGGGCGTGGCAGAGGATCCTGGAGCGTTGATGTGGCAGGGGAGCCTGGAGCGTGGGCGTGGCAAAGAAGCCTGGAGTGTGGATGTGGCAGAGGAGCGTGGGCTGGAGCGTGGTGGGAGTATTAGTGGTGATGGCGGCAGCAGTGATGGTGATCTTTGTGATAACGATGATTGTGTTGGTGGTGGTGGTAGTGATGGTGGTGGTAATGGTGGTTAGTGGTGGTGGTGGTAGTGATGGTGGTAGTAGTGGTGGCAGCGGAGGTGGTGGTGGTGGCAGCAGCAGCCTTTCTTTATCTTCAGTTGCCAAAGCTAATATTATCAAAGCTTATGGCGTCAATGGCTCTATTTAGTTGTTATTGTTGTTTAATATTGCTGTTGTTGTTGTTTGGTTATTGTTGTTGTTTTGTATTGCTACTTGTTTAGTTGTTTGTTGTTTTTTTATTTGTGTTGTTTGTTGTTTTTTATTTCTTTTGCTGTTGTTGTTTGGTTGTTTTTTGTTTTTGTTTTTTTTTTATTTTGCGGTTATGTTATGTGGTTATTATTGTTCTTGTTTTGTTTTTATTGTCGTAATTTTTTCTGTTCTTCTTACTGTTCTCCTTCCCTATATATACATCTTCATTCTAACTATTCTTTCATTATCTCTAGTTTCTTATTCTCTCTCTCTTCCCATTTGCTCTTATGTGTTACGCCTCTTATTATCTTTCCTTCTTTCTTATTCCCTGTTTCTCCCCACTTCGCTCTATCCTTCTCCCCTCTCCCTCCCCACCCTTCTCATTTCTTCTCCCCAATCTTTCCCTCTCCCTCCCTTCTTCTCACCCCACCCTTAAAGAACTACCCTCCCCAACTTTGTAATAAATCAGAGTTGAGTAGATTCATAGTGGAAGCGTTTATCTGGGCCACCCGCCACGGTCACCCTGGGGAGGGAGAGAGGGAGAGAGGGAGAGAGAGGGAGGGAGAGAGAGGGAGAGAGAGAGAGAGGGAGAGAGAGAGAGAGGGAGAGAGAGACTTAAGTAATGAAGACAAATACCGTATCCTACTTTACACTTTACTACTCAACTCCCGTGTGGCCGTAAAGTGTAACCCAAGACTCACTTAATGTTGCTGACGTCATAAGTATACTCCTCCTGTAAAGTGGTTATACTTATTACTTATATACTTTCATTACTTATTACTACTTAATGATGATTCTTAATTTTTTTACCGTCCATCTGTCTGTCTGTCTGTCTGTCATCCATTACTTCTCCTAAACTCGACATAATCTAACCTAATTCGACATGACCTAATCTAATCCTCCCAGGTAGCGTTAGAGTGTTTAATTGGCAGGTGAAATAAACTTTAGTGTCTGATCTTCAGGTGTGATGCCTATATAGTTAAATTTAAGAAAGACTTGACAATTTATATCAAAAAACTAAATTCAGTATTCAGTAAATCATTTTCTATTTCCTTTCTCGTATTTTATTATTAAGTCTTTCTATTTTTCTCTTAAAAGCAATGTCTGATTTCATTGTTTATTTACCCTTTCAGTAATTCATTTTCTTTGTCAACTTTTTTGTTTTTATTTTTTTCTCTCTGGTGCGCATTTATATTTCGTTTCAAAATGACTCAACAATAGTCATAAAAATATTACTCCTACCTCGCTTTACGAATTATCCTTACCTCGCTTTACGAACATACGAGTAATAATACACCGTTTGTTTTAATTGTATGTCATAATTTACGCCTTTTATAGACTTTTTATTGATTGTAAAAAAAAATAAACTTCCACTTTTGTACCTTTTTTTGTGGATGTATAAGACTCAGTTTACAAAAGACGTTCATTAGACTCCCCGCAGGAAAAGTTTTCATTATACTATTAAACTTTATTGGTATTTTAAGTATTTTTTCCCCGGGTAGAGGATAATGTTATGATATCTTGCAGCTAGAGATGAAATTCTACTGAGAGTTATTGGTATTTTGAACCTTATTGCTGTGATGGTTTGATATCGTAATGTTATCTATATATTGTGAGGTAGATGATAAGAGCCCTGATGCAAGTACCTTCTTATGACGCATTCTGACGCATTCTTGGATAACACCTTCATTACATAACGCACCCCCAATAACATCTCCGTGGTGTAACTAGCTTCAACTAACGAACTCCCTGTATTAATGAATCCCCTGAATAACGCACTCTTTCACATAACGCATCCCTAGTATAACACACGGCTTCACATAACTCATCTCCCAGAATAAACAATCTCTTGCGTTATCTATCCCAGCATAACGCACTCATATAGAAAACCTTCCCCCAAAAACACACCTCCACAGACACACACACCCCTATTAAACGCACACCTGCAGAACGTCCACCCACTATTAACGCACCCCCCCCCTTAACTCCGTACCTACCTACCCCCTCTACTCGACGCCGTACCAAACAAGCCGTGTTGGCCTCACTGTCACGCACTGTTGACATTCTATTTGAATACGTAAACACACTTCCCTGTGGCCGCCGAAAAGTGCGTCCATGGACTCATCACGGCGGGTAAACATCAACCAGCGCTACTTTGTGTTTGATGTGTTGCTTCTTACTCTCGCTTCAGGGTCTGTTTACTGCTTGGCTGCACCTCTAATGGACCCCGGTAACAATAGGTTCCAGTCGAACTTAACCTAACCAAAACATACACACATACGCACACACACAGACACACACACACACACAAAAACAAGCACATGCACACAGAAAACTCAGGTTGAAATCAGGGCGCTTAGACTCCATAGCTTCATCTCCTATTTAACTTTCTAATCCAGCTATGATGACGTCACGGAGTACACCAGGGCACTATGTACACTGTAACTCTTAGCACGGAGGAGGAGGAGGAGGAGGGGGTGGAAGGGGAGGAGGGGGTGGAAGGGGGAGGAGGAGGAGGTGTAAGGGGAGGAGGAGGAGGGGAAGGGGAGGAGGAGGTGGAAGGGGAGGAGGAGGAGGAGGAGGGAAGAGAAATACGCAAAATGGTAGAAGAGAGAAAATGACAGAACAGGAAAGGAATAGGCTAAAGAAAGAGTATAGGAGTAGGAGAAAAGGAGAGGAGCATAGAGAAAATTAGGAGAAGAGAAGATATGAAAGTAAGACGAGGAGAAGAGAGGAAGAGGAGGTGGAGGGGAGAGAGGAGAGGAAGAGGAAGGGATTGGTGTGAGGGCAGGAAGGTAAGGCCGCCATTGTCACGAAGTGTCAACATTGAGAGAGAGAGAGAGAGAGAGAGAGAGAGAGAGAGAGAGAGAGAGAGAGAGGTGGATGAGTGGGTTATGGAGGTGGATGAAGGCGTGGGGGGTGTGTGTGTCAGTAGCCAGGTGAAGGAAACAATACAAGATATATTGTGACAGTGTTATGATAGGAAGTATAGCTCAGGTGATATATTACCTGTACACACACACACACACACACACACACACACACACGCGTTCTTATCACCGTGTGGGAACCATTCTTGTAAGAGATGGCAAAGTGGCATCAACACTCGTTTCTTACACTAAGAGACCAAAGTTCGATAACCTTGCAAACCTTACACTTGCTTTAGACAGGTGTAAATCAATCAGCTGTGATACCTGCCCCTCACACCTGCCCCCCCCTCCCCCTAACCCCTCCTTCCTCCTGGTCACCTTCTACAGATACGTTCTTTACGGGTCTAACTTCGCGAATGAAACATAATCTAACCAAAAATAACTCATTTAAATTCCCTCGTCCCGGCACCAAAATTCCCAGTAAAAATTATCTCGGTACCAATAATCCGGTTATTTTTTTAACTTTCCAGTACAGTAAAAAATATCTGTTAGTTAATATGAGAACAAGAGTAACACAAATAGCGGCCCTTCCGGTGTAAACAGACCATATTGATGTATACGACACACAGTTAAATATTAGTAAAGTATATACCGTATTATATAAACCAAGAGGATTTTATTGTGGATAGATGTAGTGTTGTTGTTGTTCATATTATTGGTCGTCAAGTTGAGTGTTATGATAATTTTGTTGCATTGGAGGAGATGTATAATAGGTTCTTTACCCTCCTTTTACCCTCCCCCAAAATGAACAGTAAGATGTAAGTTATTCTCTTTTTTCACCTGATAAAACTTTTACATTAACGTTGTACTGAAATACATATGTAGAGTATAAAATTTAATTGTACTAACATTAAATAATATATAAAAATTTCACCAGCTCCTGAAATTAACTTTATATTTTAGTGCTGTAGTCCCTCGGCTCATGTGGCAACAAGCAGCATCTGGCATAAGTTCCCATAAATATTTGGTTTAATTTTACCAATATTATATTCAACAATAAAATTATATTGAAATAAATGAATAGAAATAAAGTTATTCGGTTATTGGGGTTTTATTAATTCAGACAATAAATATTTTTGAAATCGCTACTTCTGGCAGATGTCGTTACTCACTAGAAGCTGTAGCCTGCTGGGAGGTAAACACACACACTTGACTCGCTAATGGTAAGATTATATTTTTTTGTGTTTTTCTTTTATCTAAAATGTAGAGATGTTTTCTTTACTTTATCTAAGTCAAGTAAACATTCAACTGAGTTTGTATGCGTGGAAGCAAAATTTGACTTGGCAAGAGAAGAAAATTAAAAAAAAACCAGGGTAAAATGTCCTGTTTACAAGAAAGTGAATGACAAGTTTTTATTTATTTTTATTTTTATTTTTGAGTGAGATAATATCCCCCCCCCCTCCTCCTCATCTTCATATTTAAATTACCATGTTCATACCGTTTAGTTCTGAAGACCATTATGTTAAATATCACAGTGAATTATGTGTGATTGTTATTTGTAATGTTCAATGATAAACGTTATTGGTAGCTCCCCGAAATTAAGCTTGAGAGAATAATTAACTTTAGTCCTTGGTGATATTTTTTCATCATGGCGGCAGTTTAATTTATTTGTACAAGAATTGATGTAAAAGGTTTAATAAATCGTTGTATCTAACACTGATTTATGTTTTTACAGGTCGTGACATCAGTACAAGGTAAGTCCTGTTTTTAGTTTTAGGGATGTAAGGTGTTACAATAAAGTGCACTCAGGTTTAATTTGATTTATAGTACTCAGTGGTTTAATCCTATCCGAGAGTTTTGTTTAATCGTAGTTAAGGGTTTATTGATAATGTTAAAAAATAGATATTATAAAAAAAAACATTGATAAATTAAAAACCTCTTTGTTTGTTAATTAGACGAATGGATTAGATAATAACAATAATGTGTTGGTCAGACCGTGAGAGTGGCCGCCAGGGGGACATACAGCCTCGACTCGAAACGAATCGGCGAACGGTTATTTTATTTATATATATTTTTTTAAGATATAAGCCTTTAAATATATCTTAGTTATATATATTATCTTATTTCCGGGTTTAATTCATCTTATATTAAAAAACAAACAATTTTATCGGTTTTGTCGTCAAATTTAAGACACAATTTCATCTTTTTTTATCGTTTTTTTTTTTTTTTTTTATCCTGCACTAAAAAAGAAGAGTCGGCAGAGCGAGACAAATGTGTACACTAAAATCAACACCCAATTAGTCTGTCAGTTTATTGAGTCATTATCGGCACTTTTGGCCTGATTAGGTCAAGGTGGCGAAGGAGGGCACCCCCACCTCCCTTCTCGTCTCTCTCCTCCACCACACCCTATCCCTACTGTCCCTCCCCTCACTACCCCTTCTCTCCCCATCCCTCCTCTCCACCACCCCCTACCCCTTCCCTTTCCTCAGCACATCATCATCCCCCTCCCCTGATGACTTTCCCCAGGACTGATGACTCTCTCCCCAGGACCTGATGAATCCCTCTCCCAGACCTGATGACTCCGTCCTCAGGGACCCTGATGACTCCGTCCCCAGACCTGATGATCCCTGTCCCCAGGACCTGATGACTCTGTCCCAGGACCTGATGACCTGTCCCAGACCTGATGACCTGTCCCCCAGGACCTGATGACTCCCTCCCAGGACCCTGATGACCTGTCCCCAGGACCTGATGACCTGTCCCCCAGGACCTGATGACCTGTCCCCCAGGACCTGATGACTCTGTCCCCAGGACCTGATGACCTGGGTCCCCAGACCTGATGACTCCCTCCCCCAGGACCTGATGACTCCTCCCCAGGACCTTGATGACTCTCCCAGGACCTGATGACCTCCCCCAGGACCTGATGACCTGTCCCCCAGACCTGATGACCTGTCCCCAGGACCTGATGACCCGTCCCCAGGACCTGATGACTCCGTCCCCCCTGTGACCTGATGACTCCCTCTCCCAGGACCTGATGACTCCCACCCAGGACCTGATGACTCCCTCCCCCAGGACCTGATGACTCCCTCCCCCAGGACCTGATGACTCCCTCACCCAGGACCTGATGACGGTCTTCCTATTGCCTTCTTCACTTCCTCCTTCGTCAGGTCCTCCTTGACATATGGTTGCCCGGAATCTGTGTGTGTTCTCTTGACGGCGGACATCCTCTCTCTTCCTCATTAATCTCTTCTTCTTCCTCTTATTCATCCATCTTTTCTTCCTCCTCCTCCTCCTTGTGGTTTTATTCCTTCTCCTCCTCATCCTCCATACGCTTCTTCTCCTATAACTCCTCCTCCTTCCTCTTCTCCTCCATTGGCTTCCTCTCCAAACAACAACAACAACAACAACAACAACAACAACAACAACAACAACAACAACAACAACAACAACAACAACAACAACAATAATAATAATAATAATAATAATAATAATAATAATAATAATAAACATAAACTATCTACGTTGTCTAGGTAAATTCAGTCACTTACATGACGACCAAACCTTCACATGCTCTGGGATCCACCTCAAAGGTTCACGTGTTTAGATTTTCCTCTTAACTGGAGATCTGAGAAGACATCCCTTAGTGACTCGTTTAAACTACGGCAGTGAGATGGCGACGTTAAAAACACCATCATATCAGAATTTAAGCGTCTGTACCGTAGTTAGGGATGGAAATTAACCCTTAGATTATCTCGGCATTAAGAACTTATTTACGTGTTGGTGTGGTGTTATGACGTCATTTTGTCGTGTAGATCTATGGGGATTTTTGGCTCCTCTTATTGGTGGATGTGGGTTTCTATGGGAGGCAGGAGGGAAATGACCGACCAATCACTATGCGGCTTGTACTACGAGCCTAAAGGTAACTAAATAGGAAAAAAAAATCAGTATTTTTATCATGGCAACTTAATATGGTCTTGATTATTTTGTTTATGTTAAGTTTAAACATCCCGAGGTGGAGTGGTGGAGAGGGGTAGTGGTGGAGAGGGGGTGGTGGAAGGGGGTGACGGTGGTGGAGGGTTGGAGGAAGGGGGTGTTGGTGGAGGAGAGTTGTGATGGTGGTGAGAGGGTGGAGGTGAAGAAGAGGGTGATGGTGGTGGATGATGGTGATGGTGGAGGATGATGGTGACGGTGGAGGATGATGGTGACGGTGGAGGATGATGGTGATAGTGAAGTTAATCCATATGAGATATTACTAATGATGTACACAGGTAAGACTCACATTAATATACACAGGTACGATACAGGTAAGGAAGCAGAAGATACAAGAAACTTATACTTGTCAATATTGCTTATTATTTCTGGCACAATATTTATTTATTATTAGAAATAACAATAAAAATATTCAAAACATCTTTCTTGTGTTTATGGAAATGTTCAAAGTTTTGGGTCATTTTAGATGTATTATTCGTCTGTCTCTGTCTGTCTGTCTCTGTCTGTCTGTCTCTGTCTGTCTGTCTCTGTCTGTCTGTCTCTGTCTGTCTGTCTCTGTCTCTGTCTGTCTGTCTCTCTTGATGACCCACATTTAAGGTCGCCTTTGGTGAGCCCAGAGATATACTCCTCACTGACTCACCCACCCACCCCGACTCACCCACCCCGACTCACCCACCCCGACTCAACCACCCCGACTCACCCATCCCGACTCACCCATCCCGACTCACCCATCCCGACTCACTCCATCCTGACTCATCCACCCCCTGACTCACCCACTCCCCGACTCACCCCACCCCGACTCACCCACCCCGACTCACCCACATGAAATATCTGCCCTTGCATTTTCCCCTTTGACGTTTGAGATGAAGAAATGCCTGACTGCACCATTTATACGTTTTTGAGAGGAGGAGGAGGGGGAAGAGGAAGAGGAAGAGGAGGGAGAGGAGGGGGAAGAGAAGAAGTAGGAGAAGGACCAGGAGAACCAGAAGGAAGAGGAGGAGGAGGAGGAGGAGGGGCAAGAGGAAGAAGAGGAAAATGTTGTGGCATACTTATGGTTTGTCCGAGGAATAATTTCTTGTTAGGTTAGGTTTGGTTTGGTTAGGTTAGGTTAGGTTAGGTTAGGTTAGGTTAAGTGAGGAATATACAGTGACAGCCTTCATATAACGGATTTCCTCTCTCTATATAATCCGTACTTTCCAAATTTGATGATCTCCCACCAATCACATTTCAGCAGGACACAATCATTCTGCCAAGTTCTAAAATAGATATGTTAAGCCTCACCATTTCCTATAATATATCATGGAAGCCACACATCCACAACATTACTAAAGCTGCCTCCCGAAAGCTGGGAATGCTGTACAGATGCCGTAGCTACTTCACTCCTGAGCAGTTGCTTCAAGTTTATAAGGGATTCATTCGTCTTAACTTGGAGTACTGCTCTCATATCTGGGGTGGCTCTTCTTCTGTCCAACTGTTATATAGGGTGGAATCAAAGGCATTTCCTCTTATTAACTCTCTCCTTTAGTTGATAATCTTTCTTCACTTTCTCTTCGCCGCAGTGTTGCTTCACTCTCTCTCTTTTACAGGTACTTTAACGGACAATGTTCGGTGGATTTGGCATCCTGTGTACCGCCGGCAAGGCCGTGGGCTCGCAACACTCGTCTTGCCCGCGGTGCCCACCGTTTCTGTGTGGATGTCGGTCACACTAGAATAACCCGTTATAGTGCATCCTTCTTTCCTCACACAGCCAAACTGTGGAATGCTCTGCCTTCTGTGAACCCAGGCCCCGTTGTGGGTCGATGACCTGTGTGCGGGTGGGCTATTCCCCGTAAAAAAATAAATAAAATAAAAGGGATTTTACGTCTAATGATCCCTCGGTATAAGGGATTTTCATCTATGTATAATCCGCTATATGGAGGTTTTACGTCTAACGGACCCTCGATATAACGGATTTTCCTCTCTATATATAGTTCGTGAAGTAGAGGTCATTTAAGGGTGATGGTTGCTATTGGCGCTTCTTTGTCTGTCTGTCTGTCTGTCTGTCTGTCTGTCTGTCTGATGAACTAATATCTTCTGGTTTTATTTAGTGTTGTTTTTCATCATTTATTTATTATCGTTTATCTAATTCTTATTCTTTTCATTTATTCTCTTCTCTTCTCACACTATCTCTATATATTTTTAACATTGGAATTTTTTTAATCCCTAAATGCCTGTAGTCTTCAATCCATCAATTAACACTGGTTAGAAAGCCATCCAATCAACTCTTTTTTGTCAATCATAGTTACCACTTTACTTTCACAATCACTTATCTATAGTTCCTCCACCCCCAACACCGAAGCTTCCAATCATCCAATCAACTCTTATTTCCATTAAAAGATGATTCGTGATTCGTCCGTCGTTGCTATTCAGTGTCCAAGTTTTTTTTTAATAGTTAGTCCTGAAATTAGTCTCTCCACCCCCTCCCCCCCACCGTCTGCCCGTTTTCTATGAAGTGTTCAATTTGCCATCAGTTGCTATAAATATAATCGAGGTGGGTGTTCTGTTATCATTATAGGGAGCTGTTCATTCATGCTTTCAATTAGTCATTCATCTGTCTAGTTCATTCGTTCAGATACTTGGTGTTTCATTTACTTGTTTGTTCATTCATTCGAGAAGGCCTTCAATTTCTCGTTCTTCCATTTATTCACTCTTGTCATTTATATCAATTTATTCATTATGCATTCATCCATTCATTCCGTCGCTCATTTATATATTCATCCACTCACTCATCCACTCACTCCTTCATTCACCCATTCACACTCACTCATTCCTTTATGCATCTCACTGCCACACTCGATCATCCACCCCTCATCATCCATTCATCCACTCCCACACTCAATCATCCACCCCCCTCATCCATTCATCCACTCCCACACTCAATCATCCACCCCATCATCCATTCACCCACTCCCACACTCAATCATCCACCCCCCATCATCCATTCATCCCTCCACACATCCAATCATCCACTCCCTCATCATCCACCCCCCATCATCATCCACTCCCCACTCAATCATCCACCCCCATCATCCATTCATCCTCCACCACCCGCTTCACTATGGCGGTCGCCTGCATATGAACCTCACCAATGGTCAAATTACAGGTATCGTCCTGCAGTGAAAGGTTTGAAAGTTTAATAATTTTTTTTGAGGAGGTGGAGTAAGAGGGGTGGGGTGGAGGGGGAGTGGAGAAATGTCTCGAAAAATACCCATCCGACATAAACCAAAAATTGACACGAATCATTTTTAGTGGTAATATTTTTTTCAAGTGGAAGATTTTTTTATTTTATTTGTTTATTTATTTATATATTTTATTTATTTATTTTTTTGCGGAAGGGTTAGGGAGGAGGGAGAAGTGAGGGGAATTGAGGGTGAAAGAGGAGGTGGTTGTTGGGGGCTGTAGATAATTAGTGTGTAGTTTGTTTTGTTAAGTGAGGGTTATTAGAGAGCGAGCTATGCAAGCACGAGAGAGAAAAAACAGACTAAGTTCACAGAAACACATCACTAAACGCACTACACTCACTCTACACTACACTACGCACTATACAATACACTACACTACACACTACGCACTATACACTACACTACACTACACTACACACTATACAATACACTACACTACACACCAATCATCGCCTCCCACACTTACATATTGAAAGTCTACCTGATTCGCCAATAACTCATCAATGTTTGGGAAAAAAATACAGATTGGAATGGCGAATAAAGATGATTGGAATCCGATATCAGTGTTTTGATTCATCTGCTGCCAGTGTGTGTGTGTGTGTGTGTGTGGTGAGAGTCCTTGGTGATGAAGTGTAGATGGCTGGGTTAGATATTTGTCCCACGGTATAAGGAAGTGATTTATTTTTTCGTACAGTGTGCCAGAACAAGTGAGTTATGTTTGTGCATTGTACCAGAACTCGTGTACAGTGTTCAGAGATTGTTCCAACTTTTATGTAAGATTAGTATAATATTCTAAGGCTTGTGAGTCATTGATGTACTAAATTTTTGTTCAGGATTTGTACAGTGTTCCAAAAGCTACACAATACACAGATATAATGAGAACTTTGACTTCAACTCAGTGTATCAAGACTGTATATATTCAACCATCAGTACAGGACCTGCATAATGTAACACACTAACGGTAGACCAAATGCACCTGAAAGACCGCTGCTCTAGCTTTCGTTCATAACCTGTCATTAAAAACAACAACGATAAATCAAATGTTATAGTCTTGTTCCGTGTTGTGTTTTGGAAAGAAATTTGAAGTAATTGAAACAGAGAATTATCCATAAAAAAACCCGACATATCTTGCAATAAAAACAAGGAAAGTTGTTTATTTTTTGCATTATTCTATAGTTTTTACGTTAAGCGAATCCCCATGTAACCCAAGTCGAAATTTTGGCTTTAAACGAGTCCCAATGAAACCCACAGGTAAAATTTTGACGTTAAGCGAGGGGGTCCCACAACACAAGGCTACACCCACTCTCGTATTCTGTACGTCCAAGTATGACCTCAACCTTTAGGGACGCCGCCTCTTACACTAGGTAGTATGGAGTGGGAGGAAGAAGGAGTATGAAAACTTTAAAACAAAACGGAGAATAAATAATAGAAGAGAGACAGCTGCTAACATTTTCGGTATTCAGTTGAAACAAAAATTAACAAGGGAGAGAGAGATTTGTTTTCGGTATTAAGTCATGAGATAAAAATTACCAAGGGATATGTTTGTTTTCGGTATTAAGTTATGAGACGGTAATTAACAACGGTGAGAGTTGCTTATGTTATCAGTAGTCACCATTCTCACTACTCAAAAAAAAAAAAAAGTTGTAGTTTGCCCTAAAAATTATACAATGTGTTGCGGTTCTACCAAAAAGCTTTTAGCAATGCAATACATGAAATGCAGGACATACCCTCTGGAGACACAACCGTAGCTGAAAACCCCAGAACAAAAATGTAACAGCTTTGTGGAAATAGAAAACCCCAAAATATGTAAAACAGAATCTATGAGAAACAAAATGAAAGGCAAAAAAAAAAAAACAGCAGAATGCGTGGGGGGAAAAAAGTAGTGGACATAAAAACAAAATCCCGAGGGAATAATTTAACGAGTTTGTGTGTTTGTAAAGGACAGTAATACATAAAAAAAAATCCTAATATTTAAATGAAAGTTTGTGTGGAAAGATTTTAATACGTGACAAAAAATATATCCGTAAATTATAAAAAAGTGAAATAATGTGTAGCAATTATTAACATAACAGACTGAAGACATGAAAGTCTCTTAAGTAAAAAGATAAATATTAATAGACAATAAGAACAATTAATAAAGGAATAAAAGGGATTAATGCAAAATATAAGAAAACAAAAGCAACGTTCACAAATACCACTAATAGGAAATTTGTTTTTAAAAGCAAACAATAGAAAGAAATTTGGCTTTAAAAATCTAAATAATCGAAACACACAAGAATATATTAACAAAACCACATATACATATTATACATATATACTTCAGGGAATTATACATACACACGCATCATCAAAACCTAATAAGTTCCACAGGCGGGAGTCGAACCTTGAGTACTCGCTGAAGCAAAGAGTTTACCCAGCCAGAGTCAACAGAAATACAGTATATTGTGTATCGTGAAGGTGGGAGGTTGTCATGGCGGTGGACGGAGACCCAAATTGAATAACACGACAATCATATCCATTGAAACGTGTAAGAGTGAAAATATTGAATCTTCAGTAGTAGTGCTTCCTCTGGGGCTGTGTTGGCTCTTTCTGTGTTGAGAGAGAGAGAGAGAGAGAGAGAGAGAGAGAGAGCAACAAATTCTATGACCATCTCAGAACCTCATCCTCTCACTACCCGCTCACGCTGTAACCCCTTAGCGCACACACCCACACACACACACACACACACACACACACACACACTCAACCAGCCGCTTGACTAAGTTTCGGTGAGGATAATGCCAAGACTTGAGTGCTTGCTTCCCGTGTTGACTCGCTGTAAGTTGAATGCAAGTATCTGTGTTTGGCTCTGTTGTAACATCAAAGTCTTCTCCGTGTTGTGTCGGGTGATGCTGCTGAGGTAGTGGAGATGAGGGAGATGAGGGAGGGGCAGAGGGAGATGAGAGAGGGAGGGAATCACGACATTCAATCACCAGCACTACTACCACCATCGTCACCACCACCACCACCACTACTACAACTACAACCACCACCACCACCTTCCTAACTGTCAAGACATGTTTTGCTCAAATTTATGACTGTTAAAGTTTGTGTGTGTGTGTGTGTGTGTGTGTGTGTGTGTGTGTGTGTGTGTGTACCAAACAGGCTACATGGAGTATCACGCACAACACCAAGTTAGTATATCCAGCCTCCCTCAGTATAAGATCTCAACCGGCTGTCTTCCACTATCAGATGTTAAAGAGACTGTGTTAACTTGGCGAGCTGCTCTACTGATCTGTCTAAACTCCTGACAGGTCACCGCCCACAAAAAAGCCTGTCTTGGGGTGGGGGGGTGGGGTGTTGGAGATTGTTTGTGGGGTGGGAGAAGAATATTGGTTGTGGGGGTGGGGGGGTGGAGTGGATAAGGTGTGTGGGGGAAGGCTGAGAGAGAGAGAGAGAGAGAGAGAGAGAGAGAGAGAGAATGCACCACTTTCTCCACTAATACTATCAACAATAAGAGCAGCCAAAACCCAAAGGCAAAACAGTAAGAGCGAGGCCAAATATGAATCATTTATATGTGTATACCTGACGCCTGGCCGAACACCACCACACTTTTACGGTTCATTTCGATATTACAAACAAAGATATCGTGTTTTGATTACCGTCTATGTCTTCAGTAACGTTCATAGTGTTTGGGATGTAATATTGTTGTAGAAAATAGCGAATCAAGGATATGTATTTAATTTCAGGTTAAATCAGGTTTTTATTTTTATTTTTTTTTATTTTTTTATTTATTTTTAATAGGAAGTGAAACAAAAGCTTAGTGATGAAACTGGTGATGTTTATAGCAAATGAACTCTTATTTAAATGTTATTGAGGATTATTTATCAGTGAGTTGTTGCTTACTTATTGCAGTAGAAGTGTACAGCTGTGTAGTTGTAATGCTAACAAAGAAATAAAGTAATAATGAAACTAATTAACGGTAAATAATAAAATGTCGTCTCCTAATAATAATAATAATAATAAAAATAATAATAATAATAATAATAATAATAATATAATCAATAACAACAACAAATAAAACATATACAACTACACTAAAAATAACAGTGATAATATAATGAGAACAATAACAACCTCCATCCCCCTTTCCCCTTCCCCTAACTCTCCCCCTTCCCCTCCCCCCTTCCCCTAACCCCCCTCCCCCCCTCCCCCATGACGTCATCAAGGTAACTATTGTGTTGGGAATGGTCACGAAAGACATTATCTTGACAACACCAAAATATTACACGCACACACGGCAGACGATCACGCACCTACCGTAAACATTAACCACGACACTGCGCGTGGTTACATGTCGGATTGCGTGGGGGGTTTATTGTTGCCTATACTGGACGTGTGTGTGTGTGTGTGTGTGTGTGTGTGTGTGTGTGTGTGTGTGTGTGTGTGTGTAAATTGAAATCCCTAAATAATAACAATTGAGATATTCAACCCAGTGAAGAGAGAGAGAGTTTATCAGTAGAGACAACAAAACATCGGGGTGTTGAATGGCCTCGTTACAAGTCGTTAAACAGGACACCAATACCGCACTAACGAATTAATTACTGATCTATGTTATAACTTGACGCATATTGACTGTTGACATGCTAATGAGGTGTGGGCTCTCTCTCTCTCTCTCTCTCTCTCTCTCTCTCTCTCTCTCTACCTGTGGGGAGAAGTGTGAGGGAGGAGAGGTGGTGGGGAGAGAGAAAGAGAGAAACCAGGAGAGGTAAGTAGGGAGAAAATGAGAAAGTGAGAGAAATACATTAGTGGCGTGAGGAGGGTGAGGGTGCAGAAGGTAGAGAAGATTGAGGGTGAAGATTGAGGGAATTGAAGGTAGAGAAGATTGAGGGTGAAGGTAGAAGAATTGAGGTGTGAAAGGTGAGGGGTGGAGGTAGAGAAGGTGGGGGGTGAAGGGGTGAGATTGGAGGTAGAAAATTGAGGGGTGAAGGGTGAGGGGTAGGTAGAGATTGAAAGTGAAGTAGAATTGAGGGGTGTGAAGGTAGAGAAGAATTGAGAAATTGAGGGTGAAAAGGTGGGGGGTGGAGGTAGAGAAGGGTGAGGGGTGAAGGTAGAGAAGGGTGAGGGGTGAGAGAAGATGGGGTGGGGGGGTGGGGGGACCAAAACAATAGCAGCTTCACCTTGAACTAATAAGCTGGAGGAAACTTCACCTGAACCTCGTTTTACCGCACCACCACCTGCTGTTACCTCCCGTCTCTCACCTTAGTACTTACTCTCACTTGACTCTCACTTAAGTAGTCACCAACCACGTCACACCACCAAACACGTCACACCAAACCACGTCACACTAAACCACGTCACACCACCAAACACGTCACACCAAACCACGTCACACCAAACCACGTCACACCACCAAACATGTCACATCACGCCACCAACCACGCCTTGCTCATCAACCACCTGCCTGCCTTGAGCTAAACCAAGTGTTAGCCGCCGTTTCCTCCTGTTGGGTCAGTCTCTCATTCCAACACCACGCTTTAAAAAGAAACTCATTTAGGGTAGTTAGACATTTGTAATCAACCATGCATCACCTGTATCTAAGTCCGCCCGCGTGTGTTACTAATTTTCGTAGTTACACGTCTCTAATCAACCACGCGCCATCGATCAACGTTCAGCTACCTAAAACTCACAGGCGTAGTTAATCAATTACACGTTTCCAGTCAACCACGACCATTCCGTTAACGAGGGATTCTCTAGCGTGGAACCTTCCCTTTAAACACGTCACCCTCTGGACCTCCTCACGTCACCCTGGACCACCACACGTCACCCTGGACCACCACACGTCACCCTGGACCACCACACGTCACCCTGGACCACCACACGTCACCCTGGACCACCACACGTCACCCTGGACCACCACCGTCGCCCTGGACCACCACGTCACCCTGGACCACCACGTCACCCTGGACCACCACACGTCACCCTGGACCCACATCACGTCACTCTGGACCCACCACGTCACCCTAGACCACCCACACGTCACCCTAAGACCACCACACACGTCACCCTAGACCCACCACACGTCACCTGGACCACCACATCACCCTGGACCCACCACACGTCACCCTGGACCACCACGTCACCCTGGACCACCACGTCACCCTAGACCACCACACGTCACCCTAGACCACCACACGTCAGCCTCTGGACCACCACACGTCACCCTGGACCACCACACGTCACCCTGAACCACCACACGTCACCCTGGACCACCTCACGTCACCCTGGACCACTTCACACCTTTTTAAAATCATATGGTATTCGAGGGGTCATCATCCCTCATTCAGCATCCGGGTTCGAACCCTGAGAAGCTGTTCCGGATGCACCAATAAACCACGAGACAAGTGTAAATGTTGGTGTAATAGACGATTGAAAAAAGCCGACATTTGATAGTGGAAAACAATAATATGTCTTTCCTTGACACTATAAATTGTCGAAACTAAAGTATATCAGAGGTGTTTGACTCAGTGTGTGTGTGGGACGATGCTGGGAGGTACAGTCTTGATGTGGAGGTCTGTCAACACGATAAGGAAATAAGGAAACATATTTCTTGTTTCCCTACTGTCATGATGGTCACAGGTATCTCAGGGCATTACTAGTCCATTAGGTACCTACTTTTACAGTGTGGAAGTGAAGAAGGTCGAGTGCAGTATCCGTCTTGTTGCCTCCTAGTGTACTGTACCAAACGCTCCGTATATTGTGCACTGTAGTCACACTGTCCCTAATGGGCGGACAAGCACTTTCTCAACAGGTAAATGGGTCTTATTATAATGGGAACTCGCTGCAGTAATTTAGTATATGATATGTGTATAATATTTGAATGTATTAAAATATGACGTCAGGATTAAAAGCTATGACGTCATATAGCACTAATTCATGATGTGTTTGTGTACGATAACTGTTAATATCATTACACTATAACTGATATTTCTGAGTAAAGTTTTGTATATGAATTAATATATAGTAATTTTTTTTATAAGTATGAACCATTTATATAGACTCACCCTCAATACAGGTGAGTTTTTCAATCCAGGTAATAATTAATAATATTTACCTGGCGTGACTCCTACCTGCCGCCTTCACTGTTCTCCTCTAACATATAATTTTCGTCCCCGAGTGTTTGACAGGTCCTCGCTGTAGATAATTAACCTGTGTAATGAATATGTGTGTGTGTGTGTGTGTGTGTGTGTGTGTGTGTGTGTGTGTGTACTGTGTGTGTACTGTGTGTGTGTGTGTGTGTGTGTACTGTGTGTCGGTGTGTGTGTACTGTATGTGTGTGTACTGTGTGTGGGTGTGTGTGTGTGTCCACCTCTGGCGGGGACCAGTACAGCTGGCCGCCTCGCTCGTCTCACGTAGTATCTTCTTTAACGCTGTTGATTCCAGTACTGCGTGTTGCTCTTTACCTGAGGCACCTAGCAGTACCTGAGGCACCTAGTATTACCTGTGAGGCACCTAGCATTACCTGAGGCACCTAGCATTACCTGTGAGGCACCTAGCATTACCTGTGAGGCACCTAGCATTACCTGAGGCACCTAGCATTACCTGTGAGGCACCTAGCAGTCCTGGGGCACCTAGCATTACCTGTGAGGCACCTAGCATTACCTGAGGCACATAGCATTACCTGTGAGGCACCTAGCATTACCTGTGAGGCACCTAGCAGTACCTGAGGCACCTAGCATTACCTGTGAGGCACCTAGCATTACCTGAGGCACCTAACATTACCTGTAAGGCACCTAGCGTTACCTGAGGCACCTAGCATTACCTGAGGGACCTAGCGTTACCTACCTACTTACCATCCTGTACAATGTAATTATTACCGCCTTAAAATGTACAGTACTCTCAGTTACCTACTTACCATCCTGTACAATGTAATTATTACCGCCTTAAAATGTACAGTACTCTCAGTTACCCAAGATGCAGTTATACCTACTTCTGACGCACCAGTCTCACACACCAGGTACTACCGTTAACTAGTGGGTACCTTTCTGCACGTTACAGGTACCTTTGCCACCTAGTAGATACCTTTGCCACCTAGTATATACCTTTGCCACCTAGTAGATACCCATGCCACCTAGTATATACCTTTGCCACCTAGTACTTATTATTGCTACTTAGCCTCTCGGTCAACCACTACCACCACCACCAACCACCAACCACCATTACCAGATTTACCTTGCCAATCTCGCACCATTAATTAACCATTTCCCTCATGAGACGCTCGTCAACAGCATTTTGGACTAGTAATAATTCAGAGGCCATCAAAGGCGTCATATAACCTTTCCTTTTTAACTTAGTGATACCCTGTGTTGTGATTACCTGAGGGCCGCTGTGCTAGATCAGTATATCACGCCTGTACCGGGATGTCAAGGTGGAATTAATATATCCGGCATGATAAACAGATGTTGATTAACGTGTATCAGCTTATCAGAAGGAGATGGTTGTGGAGGTTATGGAATGTGAGGTTAATGTTGGTTTTGGGGATTTGATTAATTGATCTTTGGTTGTATTAGGTTAGGTTAGGTTAGGTTAGGTTAGGTTAGGTTAGGTACAGGTAGTGAGGTTTCTGGAGGGTGTGGTTGAGACACGATTTTATAATGGGTACAAGGAACGGAGACCTGGTCGTAGGTAACAAATGGGGGGAGACGTCACCTTGTTTCGTCCTTGGGGAGAGGGGAGAAGGAGGTGGGTGGAAGCGAGAGGGACGGAAGGGGAGAGACAGAATGGGTGGAAGAGGGAGGGGGAGACGGAGGTGGAAGAAGGAGAGGGAGAGAGGAAAGGAAAGGGAGGGTGTGTGAAAGGGACTGGGAGGTGATAAATCTTGCTCTAAACAGACGACCTCGATTCACTCCTGGAGGCGATGTTGCTTACCATATTAATGTCACTTATTGTATAGCCAGACGTGGGTAGTTGTGGGCCTCGCTCTTGTAAGTTTATTTATATATATATATTTTTTTTAAATTTGATGTGAAAGTTTGGGTAAGTTTATAAGTTCTTGAGAGGTGGGGGTGGGGGGGGTGGAGGTGGGTAAGAGGTGGGGGTGGAGGTGGGGATGGAGGGGGATAGGGTGGGGGGATCTTATGGTTAGTGGGTGGTGAGATAACTTTGGTAGTTGTCTTTACTGTTATTACTTATCGTTGTGAGGTCTTCTTGTTCTTCCTGTTCTTGTTCTTCCTTCATATTTTTCTTACTTTTCCTCCTTTTCTCGCTAGTTCTCCTTCTTCCTCTCCTTTTTTTCCCTTTATTCTCAATCTCTCTCGTCATCTTTCTCTCTTTCTCATTCTCCTCTCTTCCGTTTCTCTTCATTCTTTCTCCTTCCTCTCTTCCTTATTGAGTCAATTTCCTCCGAATTATTCACCCGTGTTTTCCTCTCATATCTTTTGTCTTTCCTTTAATGTTTCCCCCTCCTTCTCACACCCTCTCTCTCTCTCATCATTCCACTTTTCTCTCCATTCGATCCCTCTCTTCCTCTTTCACCTCTCATATTCCCTCTCACCATACTTCTGTTTACCCCACTCATCACTCCTTCTCACCAGACAGACAGACATATAAACAGCAAAGAGAGAGAGAGAGAGAGAGAGAGAGAGAGAGAGAGAGGTGATCAATCATCTGAATTCCTCTAACTTCCACTTTCTCATCTGTATTTTTATCACACCAAGGAAATGGCATAAGGGAACCAGAGATGTGTGGTGGTGGTGATGTGTCGGGGTGATGTGTGGTGGTGGTGTGTGGTGGTGATGTGGTGTGGTGGTGGTAGTATGCGTTGGCTATGGTGTTGTGTGGGGAATAGTTGTACTATGTGGTGATTGTGGTAGTGTGGTAGAAATGTGATGATTGTGGTAATGTGATAAAAATGGGGCGATTGTGGTGGAAATGTGGTGATTGTGATAGTGTGGGAAAAGTTAACACAAGAATTATAAATACTATAAGATTAAAACACACCTTCACGGTTACCAAACAAAATAAACAAGATAAAGTATTAACAAAAAACAAAAGTTAAACAAGAGAAATAAATACAATCACGAAATAAAGAAAAAACAACTAAACAACTAAACAATTAAATAACATGTATGGCAAACATCAACACACACACACAGTTCATAAGTAACAAAAAAAATTTCAACCTTTATAATTTTACGTAACCTTACCTGATCGTGTGGCAATTTATTATCACAGGTACAGTTATAAAGTTGTTCACCTTCACCCCTCCCCTCCCTCAATCCCCCCCCCCACCCTCCCCTCCTCCTGTCCTCCCCTCCCCCCAACATACACTCACCCGATGTGTTAATATATTTATGATTTTCTCTTTGTTTTTTTATTTTTCTTCATAAGTCTAATTACTGTTGTGTTCGTCCACGTTATTAAAGCCCGTGTATGGAATTTTATTTTATTTTTATTTTATATTTATTTTTTATTGTTTTTTTTAATATAGTCTCCAAAAGGTTAACTGGTCTATGATGATGTTGTTGTTGTTTTTAAATTGAGTGGGATTTTGTTTGGAGTGGGATTTTGTTTGGAGTGGGATTTTGTTTGGAGTGGGATTTTATATGGAGTGGATTACTGTCCGAGGGTTTTGTGTGGAGTGGGATTTTGTTTGGAGTGGGATTTTATATGGAGTGGATTACTGTCCTAGGGTTTTGTGTGAAGTGGGATTTTATATGGAGTGGATTACTGTCCGAGGGTTTTGCGTGGAATGGGATAGTTTGTGTGGAGTGGGTTACTGCCCTAGGGTTTTGTGTGGAGTGGGATAGTTTGTGTGGATAGTTTGTGTGGAGTGGGTTACTGCCCTAGGGTTTTGTGTGGAGTGGGATAGTTTGTGTGGAGTGGGTTTTTGTGTATAGTGAAGGTCGAAGTGGAGTTGGATGTGCCTTAGGGATGAGAGAGAGATGGAGATGTAGGGGGGGGGAGGGTAGGAGGATATATCGATGACGTAACAGAAAACAATTGCTAGGTCAAAGGTCACAGAACAATCATGAGCTGTCATCAAAGGGCTGCCCTCCCCCTCCCCCCTCCTTACCCCTCCCTTACCCCCTGCAGCAGCCTGGTTGTATTTACTTGCACTTTGCTTGTAATATGTAGGTAAGCAATATGGCAGAGTTTAGTCCACAGGTATATTCAGGAATCAATTAGCTCGTGTAACAATACTTTAGTCAAGGAGATTATTGTCTGGGCGAGTCAATGGACATCTGCTAATTGTATACCTGTTTTTTGTTGTTGTGTCACACCTGTGTTGATGAGGGAACCGGGGTACAGTTTGTTCACACACCTGTACTGGGTTTGTTCACACATCTGTTCTGGAATTGTTCACACACCTGTTCTGGGATTGTTCACACACCTGTACTGGGATAGCTCACACCTGTACTAAGTTCAGTAATTAACACATGCATTAGGTCATCGGTCATCTCATTCTAAAAATAAAAGACAATATATTGTTTTCACTTTTGTGTGCACGTGTGGGGTTCTGTTCACATGTGTGTGCTTCTGTGTACATGTGTGAGCTTCTGTGCACATGTATGCGCTCGTGTGTACATGAATGTATATTTATACTTGTGTGCGTGTGTGTAAATAAGGTATATTTTAATAGGTTCATTAACTTTGATGGTAATTGGCAGGTGTGTTATGAGTTGAGCGTGGAAGAATTCTCCTTTACACGTCGACTGCAAATGTCAATCAAACAGAATGGGTTAAACACTAAGGTTACGAGGTCATGTCATGTGTTTGTTGTTGTCACTATGGTGTGTGTGTGTGTGTGTGTGTGTGTGTGTGTGTGTGTGTGTGTGTGTAATGAGAGCCTTAAAGTGTGTTTATGGGCCTAAAAATGAGTGTCATGACGTCATTCAGCGAGGACAATGATACAGTGTGTTATTAGTGACGTCACCTTCGTTCCTGAGCTCTGAGGTGACTCGAGAGGCCGACACGGGACCAGTAGGGCCGTCCACAGATGTTGCACGTGTGGAGGGCTACATCTAGTGCGGGAGGAGCGACAGTAATGTCTTTCCGATGTTGATGCTTGTCTGCCTCGAAGATATTTAACACCACCCCCCCCCCTTTCCCCCGTGTGGTGTGGAGTTACGGTGTGGAGTGATCGTCTTTCTGGTGGGAGTTGATTTGACACTTTTACAACAACCACAACCACCAAAACAATAACAACAACAAACAATTACAACAGGATACATGACAGACCACACACACACACACACACACACACAAACACACACACACACACACACACACACACACACACACACACACACACACCAAAGCAATTCTTATACTCAATTATATTCACCTGTAAACAATACCTGTACGATGACCATTCCATCATGGATATTGTAAGATCAATTAGCGTTTGTTTAGGATTAAATTCCACCTGGATTTGATTAAGTTAGTCCTACATCGATGAATAAACTGTATCTGTTATATATGAATGTATTGTATACCTGTGAATAAATCATACCTGTAATTTATTAATTAGTACAGGTGGGAATAAATTTACCTGTTATCTTTTCACTAGTGTAATAAATTGTAAATCTACCTGTAAATTAAGTCTTTCATTCTGGCTGTTTGTGGATTTATTCAGTAGTCGCATTAAAGTATATTGTTTTATCGCTCAAGAATATAAATAGGTAACGAGCAAAAATAAATCATATTATAAAAGAGAATAAGATTTTACTCTGATTAATAAGACCAACTGACACTCCTATGGGATTACCTGGTCAAAACCTCTCTCTATCGTGCTTAGGGTAGGTTAGGTTACGTTAGGTTCTATAAATTAACAGCTACTAGGGAGAGAGAGAAATATCTATCATATTAAGTTAAAACAAGAGCAATATTGACAGACAAACAGACAGACGGACAGACAGACGGACGGACAGGTGTTAAGAAAAAAAGATTATTTATGTCAAAAAATTTTTTTACATTACCCAAAATAATAATAATAAACAACGTGTATTTTTGCGGGATACATCAGGCAGGCAATGTTGTATAAATGTTTCTCTTAATTTTATTTATATTTTTGTGGGGGAGGAGGGAGAGGGGGGAACGTGGGAGTATTAATTATATACATAAACAAAAAAAACCTAAAATGGATCGTGTATAAATTTTTGCTTTGAACATTTCACTCGTAAAAGCACATCATATTTTTCACATGAGTTTCCATTTTATTTTATTTTTTATTATTATTATTATTATTTATTTACACGTTTAGTTATCACCGTTTGTACACCTGTTCAATAACGTATCCCCCTGACAGTGAGAGTATATTGACCGTGAGTATATCTCTGACAAGGCATTTTGACATGAATATTTTGGCCGGTGTACTGACCAAGCAATGAAATTTTTTTTGTCGATGGAGACAGATTGACTCTTGTTCATTTAAAACCAAATCGAGAATATATACTACAATACTTACTTAGAAAATGACTAAAAATCACTATACCACGACACTTAATAGCGAGTATTTACCGACAGAAGATATACCACTGTAATATACTTAGTAAATGGCCCGGATATACCACCATACACACACGGGATGGGCAAGAGATCAATGCCCCCCACCCCCCTCCCCCTTTTTAATGCCCATTTATCGACGAGTTTGAAAGGTAAAAAATTTCCACGGTCTGGTAACTCACTGAAGATTCACTCATACGTTTATTAGTGAGATAAATTCCACCAGAGTTGTTTTTCATGTTTTTGGCATGGAGAGCACCAGGGTCTGTAGGGATGGGTGTAGGAGTGGGTGTAGGGGTGTAGGAATAGGTGTATGGGTGTAGGAATGGATGTATGGGTGGGAATGGATGTATGGATGTAGGAATGGGTGTATGGGTGTAGGAATAGGTGTATGGGTGTAGGAATGGGTGTATGGGTGTTAGTGGTGTGGGTGTAGGAAGTATAGGAGTGGGTGTAGGGGTGTAGGAGGGGGTGTAGGGGGTGGAGTGGGTGTGGGAGTGAGTGTAGGGGTGTTGAAGTGGGTGTGGTTGCCCCGTTTGTTTGTTTGTTTATGTGGACAATACCTTAAGCATTTATTGATCTAAGCTGATATTTGGCCAGGTGTGTGTGTGTGTGTGTGTGTGTGTGTGTGTGTGTTTGTGTTTGTGTTTGTACAGCACTTCCTACCACATTTACCACAACACTAACAAGTTAAAAAAAAACACAAAATTAATCCGGAAAAAAACAAAATCTTCACACCCATAAGTTAGAGAATTCATTGACATCCACGTAACCATAACACACACACACACACACACACACACATAACTCAAGTACCGACAAGACATCATAGTAATTCCTTAACTTAACACTATTGTATTTTGAACACTCATTACATGTATCGACAGGACCTCCCCCCCCCCTAAAACAAATTTAATTAAAAGTTGGAAAAAAACGCCGCATATTTCGTCCCCCTGCCCCCAAAAAATATTAATTCCAACTGTACATTAGTGAGTTTGATTAATTCATGAGCGACAGATTAGCCAATTTCCTGCTTTCCTGCCAAATTCTAAATTGTTCGGCACCTAAAATGTAGACAGCTGGTGGATCCGTAAAAAAAATGATTTATTGTATTAGTTTCAATGGACTGATTTGTTGGGGTTCGTTGTTGGCTTCGTTCACACCTGTACTAAGATAGTACAGGTGTGAACTAAATAATTATTATCTTATTGCAGGTGTGAACTCAACAATAATTCTCGTACTACAGGTGTGAACTGATAATTAGTTATATTAGTACAGGTGTGTGAACCAAATCGTAATGTTCTTAGTATAGGTGTGAACAAAATAATTATTAAGAAAATTCCCATTTAGTTCTCACCTGTACTAAGATAATTAATTACCAGTTCACACCTGTAGTAAGATAATTTTGTTTCCACGCTGTGTAAACCCCCATCTAACTCTTCCCTTTTTCATTTATCTGTCTGTCTCTGTCTCTCTGTCTCTGTCTCTGTCTATCTGTCTGTCTGTCTGTCTCTTCTCTCTCATTTCTATTTTTATTCCTCCAGTCTCTTCTCCGTCTCTTTCTTCTCTTATCTCTTTGTGTCTCTCTTTCCCTCGTTATCCTCTCGACTGCACTAACGTTATTCTTTACTTGATATCTAGGCACACACACACACGCGCTCGCACACACACACACACACACACACACACACACACACACACACACACACACACACACACACACATCAATTATAACCATTTAAAAGTACTAACAGAACATATTGATGAGGTGTTAGTGATGATTCAGGTTAATGGACTACTAATGAGTATAACACCTTCGCTACAGGTAAACAAGTGAAACCAAATTTACAATGAAAATTCTAATAAAAACAAAAGTAACTTAAATTAATAAAAGGTAACTAAAAAAAGATTAATACTAAGGTAGAAATGTAAGGTCAGAATTGGAAACTTTTTGACTCGTTGATAAAGAATTGAATCGTCTTTACGGAAATACATTATACGACTATTGATTCATCCCTATGCTTATACATATGAATATACATATCTCTTAATACATAGAATAGATTAAATTATTTTTTTTCATAAGTTGATGGAAGTGTGTACGTTACTAGTGTCCTTGGTTGAGTCCGTGATTAAGTCCTTGGTTGAGTCCGTGGTTGAGTCCTTGGTTGAGTCCGTGGTTGAGTCCGTGGTTGAGTCCGTGGTTAAGTCCTTGGTTGAGTCCGTGATTAAGTCCTTGGTTGAGTCCGTGATTAAGTCCTTGGTTGAGTCCGTGGTTAAGTCCGTGGTTAAGTCCTTGGTTG
>NW_024736071.1:15469415-15499415 GCF_018991925.1 Homarus americanus
ACCTTCCGCCACTGTACGGGCAGCCTGTGACTACCTGCGTCTTGCTGCTAATTACCACCTTCCTCTTACCTGTCCCGAGACCCTTCAAGTGGCACGACTTAGTGGGGAAGGTGTCCTACTTACTGAGTGAGAGAGAGAGAGAGAGAGAGAGAGAGAAAGAGAGAGAGAGAGAGAGAGAGAGAGAGAGAGAGAGAGAGAGATATCCACTCAATTATAACTTACACTTAACACGACACTTAAGAGGGGTCAGATGAGAGGATAAAGTGTATTGTATCACTTAAGGAATTCACGTAACTTGTAAGTGAACTTTAATACTTAAGGGGTCATGTTGAGGGTTTAGAGAGAAGACGTGAAGATATAAACAAAATTTTATGAATATGTTGAAAGTTAATGTTTCTGGTGGTCAATTTGTACCGACGAGCCTGTCTATCGTCCCTGTCTACCTAGCTTCCTATCTACCAGTCTGTCTACCTATTTACCTGTCTACCTTCCTACCTACCTGTCTGTCTACTTATTTACCTGTCTACCTATTTACCTGTCGACCTTCCTACCTACCTGTTTGTCTACCTATTTACTTGTCTACCTTCCTTCCTGTCTGTCCTGCCTATTTACCTGTCTACCTTCCTACCTACCCACCCCACCCCACCCCACCCACCACCCACCCCACCCCACACACCCATCAGAAGGTCCTCATCTCTACAAGAGCTGTCACAGAGTGAAATTTAGTAACAACGTCGTCACAAATTTCAAGCCGTGGCGGTTAGACCAGCAAGCCACTTGGTACAACAACCTCTCTTGATTTTATAACCACCTGTCATCCCCTGCTTCACCATTTATCAACCACCACTTAACCCCACCCGGTAGTTACTAATACCATGACTCAATACGAAGATCTTTTTACCCTTACCCCCATCCTCTCACCCCCTCCACCAACTTACCCCACCCACCTCCCATCTCACTTGCCCCCTGCACCACCACTTACCCCCATCCTCTCACCCCCTCCACCACCCCACCCCTGCCTGCCCACCCCTCCCAACCACTTACCCCACCACCACTTACCCCACCCACCTCCCCAACCACTTACCCCACCACCACCCCACCACCCTTACCCCACCACCTCCCCCAACCACTTACCCCACCACCACCCCACACCACCTCCCCAGCCACCCCACCCCACCACCACTTGCCCCACCACCTCCCCAACCACTTACCCCACCACCCTTACCCCACCCACCTCCCCAACCACTTACCCCACCACCACCCACCCCCCACCTCCACCACTTACCCCACCGCCACTTACCCCACCACCTCCCCCACTACCTCCCCAACTACTTACCCCACCTACCCGTTTGCCATTATCCACTCAACAATAAATCGGTACAGCCATCATCCAGGTCACTAAATTCTTCTCCCGACTGAAAATTCCTGCTTATGTGGGAGAATACGGTCCTTCCAGTGACTCATGAAAGGGAGGGATAAAAGGAAGGGAAAGAAGGAGAGGAGAAGGGACAGGGGATGGGAGAAGGAGCGAAGGAGGGTGGGAGAGAGAGGGAATAACAATAATAATACGTAATAACAAAAAACAACAAGATTACTACTAATAATAATAACTACAACAACACCAATAATAACAACAACAACAAAATATCGTCACTTGCAATACAATATCATCTTAAATCAATTCTACTATAAAACATAATACCCGCAACACAATAACACTTTTAGCATGTGTAAAAATGTGTTGGCCGGGCACAACACTTGTCAATACACCAAGACCGACCCTCCAGCAGGCCCTTTAAAGTCTAATAATTTTCAATGGAATTTTTAAGGTTGGGTTGGGTAATAGAAATGTCTTATTAGCCTCTTGGGGTTTTATGAATATATGATGATGTGTTTATTTGTACATTCACACGAACACTCACCACACACACACACACACACACACACACACACACGAACGCACAAGACCCTAGACACACACACACTCACACACAATACATTCTCTCTCTCTCTCTCTCTCTCTCTCTCTCTCTCTCTCCTAATCTTCCAGGTTTGTGTGTATGTGACGAAAAGTACCGGAATGAGAGAGAGAGAGAGAGAGAGAGAGAGAGAGAGAGAGAGTACACCCATCACCCTGCCATAAGCCCTGGTCAGCCTCCCTCAGCAGGACACTGCCTACCACGCCCCCTCCTCCCTCCCTTCCTACCTCCATCTTTTTTCCTTTCCTGCTTCCCTCCCTCCACCCCTCCAATTCCCTCTCTCCTTCCCTCCCTTCTGCCCTCCATCTCCCTTCCTCCCTCATTTCTGCTCTCCATCTTATTCTCCCTCAATCTATATTCCCCCACTCTCCCTCCCTCCTACCCTCCCTCTCTCTCCCTCTCTCCTTCCCTTCTTCATTCCATCTCTCTCTCTTTCCCTCCATTCTCTCTATCTCCTTACCCCTCCATCTCTTCCGTCCTTCCTCTCTCCCAGCCTAACTCAGACACCTTCCTCCCTCCTACCAACCCTCCTCCTCCCTCCCTCCCCCTCCTCTCCCTCCCTCCCTCCCTCCCTTCCCCCCACCCCCGTTCTCCATCGACAGTAATCATCAGTGTGTAATTCAAAGAGGATTTAAACCAGCCACTTAAGTGCCCATGGAGACCGAGGAGGCCCCAAGGGTCTCCTACAGGGGTCCCCTCACAGTGGTCCATCACCCCAGGGCAGGAGGCTATCAGGCAGGGGGGGGCAGAGACCCACATGGTGCTCAGACCCCCACACTACCACCACTACCACACCACACCACCACACACCACACACTACCACCACTACCACCACACACACCACCACCCACCACCACTACCCACACTGACCACTTGGGTGAGTTAAGTGATCTAACCTGGCTAATGACAGACAGGTGAGACAGATCGCTTCTCCTTATGAGGGGTAATGAAGGTGGTAGCAGGAGGGAGGACTACCATCGATAGAGAGGAGGTAAAGGGAGGGAGAGGGATGGAAGGTAAAGGGAGGGAGAGGGATGGAAGGTAAAGAGAAGGATAAATGGGGAGGTAGGGAGGATATGGAGAAGGAGGTGAGTGGGGGTGGAGGTACAGAGAGTGAAACAGGGCATGGAAGGAGATGGGATAGAAATGGAATAGGGGAGGGAGGGAGGGAAGGAGGAGGGAGAGGGAGGAGAGGAGGAGATCAGGGGAGTGAGGGATGAGAGAGAGAGAGAGAGAGAGCCCCGGTTATTGTACCTGTGAATCTCTCTCTCTCTCTCTCTCTCTCTCTCTCTCTCTCATAACTTACACAATCACCGAATTACGTTAAAGTCTTTATTTATATTTCTGTATATGTTTTTTTTTTCATATTGTTTGACTTAGTTTCAGTTTGTATCGTTAAATCTAGTTAAGAAAATTAATGTGTGGGAACTGAAGTGAGTTTTGGTGACGATCGTTTCATTAAGACAATTTTGGTAAGGAATTAATCGTCTTTATTACCTGTTTACCTGTAGTGACGTAGGAGTTAGCACAGGTATGTAATTATTATGGTGAAATGGATTATGTTTCCAGGTATTCTTTTGTTTATAAATATAACCATTTTTTTATATATCTAAGTTGGACTAGTTAAGGTTAGGTTAGGTTGGGTTAGGGTTAGGTTGGGTTAGGTCAGGTCAGGTCAGGTCAGGTCAGGTCATGTCAGGTCAGGCTAATGTTAACACCAACCACAGAAAACGAAACCCCAACACACAATATATAAACCCTGAAACACGTGACATCTAAAGAAAGAAATAAATAAACGGGGAAAAACCAAGAAGATAAACGATAATAAAGATGAATATACAAGAGATGAGACGCGACAAGGAGGAGGAGAAGAAGGTAGGAGCTGGCTGGCTGGTGGATGAGAAGATGTGAAGCAATCAGGAGGTACAGCTGAGTGGACGTCAACAGGAGCTCTGAGCCGGAAGAACGAAGCTAACAAGACTGAACCTGATATCTGAAGAGGTTGTCGGCCCCCCCCCCTCCCCTCCCACCTCACCCCAACCATCATCCTCTCCTTCATCCATCCCCCTCCCCAACCCCCAAACCCCCTCCTCACCCCCTCACCTCACCCTCCACAAAAATATTAAAAAAATAAGAAGAAAAAAACAAGAGAGAAATGAATGCTGGAGTGCTATCAGAATCTGGCGAAAGAAATGAGAGACCGATGGGCTAATTCGAGTATTCATGGCTGAAAGAAATGAAAGATGGAATTTTTTGTCTTTCTTTCTTTCTTTCTTTCAGGATATTGATGAAAGAAATGAAGGAATAAAGGGAATGTTTTAGTGTCTTAGTACTGGAAAATGTTTACCAGAATTAGTGTAAGTAATTAGTGAAGAAGTATATATCAATGCTTAAGTGATCAGTAACATTACTTGGTGGATTTTTGGTTAGGTTTGGTTAGGTTAGGTTAGGTTAGGTTAGGTTAGGTTAGGTTTGGTTAGGTTAGGTTAGGATGAAATACTAGACTTAAACCCTTAATAGTTTTTTTTATCATGGTGACAATCTCAAACATGTTATTTTCACAAGAATTAATTTAACTGGCTTAATTAATCCTTGCATCTAACACCAGTTTATGTTTTTACAGGTACCGACTTGAGGACAGGGTGAGTACACATTATTTCAGGTTTATAAAAGAACGATATCATTAACATAAGGTAATGATTTGATATTTGTACATCTACTATTGCAAATAATTCTGGGGACTGAAAATACACTAATTGTTACTTTGAATGAACACAAGCAGTTACACAGGTGTTATTTATGATTATATATAATAAAACACATTAATTCGTCAGCCTTGTTTTATCTGGGAGCATATATTTTATTATCACTGTTTTTTCAGGTACAGATGAAGTACATGTGTGTGTGTCTTTCTGTTCACCACATGTGTTTATTTTAGTTGAAGTTAAGTTTATTTCTATTGCAATACAACACATGTGATATTTTTTTTAAATTAAGGTATTTTACTCACTGTATGTATTTTTTAGGTTTAATTTAAACTGTAAAATTTATTTCGCGTGGAAGTAAAGGTCACGAATTTATTTTAAAGGAACATATGCAAATGTATTTTTTTTAGACGAAGATTAATATCATTTTTTCAACTCAATACTGCTAACAAAATGATGTATTGTCTATATTTCTTTTGAATTTATTTCCGGTTTCTTTCGTTAATTACAATGTTAAAAATTAATGTAAAAAAATTCATGAATAGGGTTTCGGGTTGCTTTCAGCTGTACAGGTTGTCCACCGTAATTGTGGTGTGTGTGTGTGTGTGTGTGTGTGTGTGTGTGTGTGTGTGTGTGTGTGTGTGTGTGTGTGTGGTGCACTTAAACTACCACATACAGGTGTAGGCTTAGTGACTGAGGCGTCATAATTATCGTCTACCTGGAGATGTTGATAATGCAGGTAACAGAGACAGTTGAGTAAACACACAATATTGATGGTTATAATTAGTGCTATTACCACTGGGGCCTAATAGGACTTGGGGTCTATGAGAAGTGGGGCCTACTAGGACAGGAGCCTATTAGGAATGGGGCCTATTACAAAACTGAGAGGTGAGAGACGTTATATATATCCAGGTTGAGCTTCGATACAGTACTATTTTAAGGTAATTTTTACCTCGCTACACACACGACCACACACACGACCACACACACGACCACACACACACACACACACACACACACATGAATCAATGATAAGCTAAAGCGTGTGTAGTCTCCGTTCATATTGTTGTTCTAAACTGAGACACAAACACTCGGGGAAAATATTTACTGAAGCACTGAAACAAATGGTTCTCCTACTACCTGGTGTACCGGTTCAGTCTCGAAATTTGGGTTAAAAATTTTTCCTCCTTTGGTTTTAAATTTCTTTGGTTTATAATTTTTCTCCGCTGGTTTTATTTTTTTTCACTTCTGGTTTTTTTTTTCTCTGGGTTAAAATGTTTTCTCTGGTTTTAAATTTCTTCTCCTCTGGTTTATATATATTTTTTATAAATGCTGGTTTTAAATTCTTTGCTTCTCCCGATTCTACATAAAGGTTGGTTTATATTTAGTACATATAAGAGCTATATTAAATTACAATATGAAGATGGATTCTAGAATTCCAGGATGTGGGGGTTCCAGGAAATATGAATAATAACTGATTCCAGAAAAAGACAGGTTTTGGAGGAGTTCCAGAAGATCCAAAGAATATAGAAACAGATTCCACACCAAGAATCTTCCCTAAAAACAAAAGAACAACACTGTTAGGATAAAAAAAAAAACAAAAAAACAAAAGAGAAGCGCATTCCAGACCCAAAAGAGACTTCGGTCTAGCGAGTATGTGGCTAACCCTGCCCTGACAACCTGGCCCCGTGCATCACCTAAGGAGGAGAGAGAGAGAGAGAGGGAGTCAAGTGGGTCGGGAAAATATGTTTAACTCTGCATTGTGAGGAGTGCATCATGCGTGCCCTGGACGAGGTGGCAGTTTGTGTCTGCCACGAGTCATGAGGTGCCGGCAGTTAGGCGTGAGGGAGGAGTCATTTCTGTATGATGAGTGAGGACGTAAGCGTGGGAGGAAGAGGTGGAGGAGGAGGAGAAGAAGAAACAGGAGGAGAGGGAGGGAGGGGGGGCAAGGAGAAACAAGAGAGAAGGGAGCAAAGGGAGGAAGGTGGAGAACAAGGGGAACAAGGATGGAAGGGAAAGCAGAGAGGTAGAACAGAGGACAAGGAGAAAAAGCGAGGGAGGAGTGAAGGAAAAGAGAGAGGGTTTGTGTTTGAGTGGCGGGTCATAGCTTACGCCCGTGCTCTTCACTACACAACCATTTACACTATTATTATTAGTATTATTATTATCATTATTATTGTTATTATTATTATTATTATTGTTATTATTATTGTTATTATTGTTATTATTATTGTTATTGTTGTTATTGTTATTATTGTAAGTGTTATTATTATTATTATTATTATTATTATTGTTGTTATTATTGTTATTATTGTTATTATTATTGTTTTTGTTATTATTATTGTTATTATTTTTGTTATTATTGTTATTGTTATTGTTGTTATTGTTGTAATTGTTATTATTATTATTATTATTATTATTATTATTATTATTATTATTATTAGTCATGTTCTGTCTGTAAGAAAGGTGTTGACAGTAACAGAATAATGTGCAATACATATGGAAGGTGGGTACACAAGAGGTGCTGTAGGTGCAGGTAACTCGACATTGGGGAACATATATACCTAGACTGTGTTGATAAGTTGTGTTACCTGGGTGACATTATCAGTGCTGAAGGAGGTGTTGAAGCTACCTCAGTTACACGAGTCGCAAGTGGCTGGAGGAGTTTTATTGGTTTTCCCTTTATTAACGACAAGAAGACCTTCCTTCAGGTGTAAGGGAAGATGGATCCAACTGGTGTGAGAAGTGATATGCAGTATGGCAGTTGAACATGATCATCAAGCTGATATGAGAATGGTGAGGTGGATGTGTAATTTGATACTGAAAGATAGGGAATGTTGTTCAGAGCTAAAAGGGCAGCTAGGTATTGAGAATATTGGCGACATTTTCCATAGAGGTAAACTGAGATGGCTGGTCGTGTGGAGAGAGAAGGAATAATACCAGTTGGGTCAAGAGGTGGCAGGAGCTCTCAGAATTTCTCTCGTTGTTTTCAGTCACTCTTACGTAGTCTATAGTGACTGTGTGTTTGTCTGTCAGCATAACTCGTCTTTAAAAATTGTTCAATATCATCATGCATATATATACACACTGAAGGAAATGTGTCATCAACCAATCAGCAACACGCTTATATACAATCCCAGCGTGTAAAAATACCATCAACTAATCAGCAACACGCTTATGTACGATCCCAGGGTGTAAACATACCGTCAGCCAATCGGCACCGCTCTTATATAAGATCACCGAGAGTAAATATACGTCTAGCCACTCACCTCCATTCTGACATGCAAACATCGAGGGTAAATATACTTTTAACCAATCAGGATCACGCTTGCATGCCTACTTGGATGATAAACATGGAGATACTGGATGAGAAAGAGAAAATATAACTATACCAGGAGAGAGAGAGAGAGAGAGAGAGAGAGAGAGAGAGAGACTAGGAAGAATATATGAATAAAAACACACGAGAGAGAGTGGATTACAGTACGTGGGGACGGTCCTAAGAGCAGGTAACGAGAAGCATATGAAGGGGAGACTGTTTAGTGTGTAGAGGGAGACGGTGAGAGTAAAAAATAACAAAGCAGTCCATAATTTTTCTTGTCTTTACTTCTCTCTTCTTCCTCCCGTCTTCTCCCCCCTCCTTCTGGTCTATTCCTCATTTTCTCCTCCCCCCGCCTCTCTCCTTTTCTCCCGTTATTCTCTCGTCTCTCTCACCCCCTCACCTTCGCCCCCTATCTCTTGCATCTATCCCTCTTACGTTTACACTTCTCTCGAGTCTCTACCCTCTCACTCTCTTCTGTCTCTTCCATCTCCCCTTCCATCACCGGACGCCTCTTGCCAGCACTCCAAGGGGGCATGGAAAGGGAGAAGGGGAGGGAGGTTTAAAGGGGAGAGAGAAGAGTGGGAGGGTAGAAAGTAGGGACGAGGGGGTAGGGAGGGGAAAGAAGATGGGAGGGGGAGAAGGAATGGGAGAGGAGGGTGGAAGGAGGGAGAAAGAGAGAGAGAGAGAGGAGGAGGAGGTAGAAGATGAGCCAGGGAGGAATGGAGACAGGGAGGAGAGGAGGAAAGAAGGCAGGGAGAGGAAAGGAAGAAAATAAACAGGGAAGAGAGAAGGCATTGACTTTACACTGGAGCTTAAAATTTTAACAAATAATTTTTTGGTGGCCGTCCGAAAAATGAATTTCCTCAAAATCTGAATATAGTCAGTTCCTCAAGGCACAGATTAGCGAGCCATGTAAACTCTACGCTTATCCTCGAACACGTTACTATGGATAAATAACTTTTAAAACTATATTTTCTTTCTGATTCTAAAACCCATCCATGCTAAAGTGTTCTGAGGTAAGCATTGACTTTACACCTTGGCTGACCACTGATTTAATGGGCTGGTTTGTGTGTTTCCGGAGGTCGTGGGAGGCGAGGAGGGATGGAAGTTGCCGGGTAGGGATTTCGAAGCCGCCAGTCTGTGTGGCCTATAAGTGACGTGGAGTGTACATATGTGTGTATATCTGTGTGTGTGTTTGTGTGTACTTCAGTGTTAGGAGAATACTTGCAATTACAGATGTTTGTAGCGTATATACTGTAAACTTATTGTACATGTTGGTATAAATTGTGTGTGTGTGTGTGTGTGTGTGTGTGTGTGTGTGTGTGTGTGTGTGTGTGTGTGTGAATTATACATTTGTATTTAAATATTCTCTGTGTCTGCATGTTCTTCATGTATGCATGCCGGTGTCGACTATATGCACATATACAAATACACGTCCATGTATGAAGGCTGGCGAGCTGGTGTGATCATACACTGTGTATAAGCTCCACACAGCCCCCTAGTTTCTATCCGAGGACCAATTTATCCGATAATTGGGTGACAGAGGGGGGGGGGGTGATTAGCGACCATCATCAACACACGACAGAGCAGGAGCCTAATGACCATTATCATTATAATTACCTGAGCCTAATAGCAGTGTTACCAAGAGCTTGTCTCCGTCTCCAGTGAGTGATCTAAGTAAGTATATTGAGGCGGTAATAAGAGAGAGTGAAGGAACTCTGAGGGGGGACTATTAATAACAAGATTGGATAATAATGGCTAAATGACGGAGGTAATTACTGTAGTGAATCATGCACAGAGGAACAAGGAGAATTTGACGTGACGTGAATTCTCAGCTGACTGGCTAAGACTCATTGAAAATTTGCATACGAAAGTGAGCTAATTTACTTTCTTTAAAACATCAATTATATAAACTACTAATTTTATTTTCCAGCTTTAAGAGAATAAAAAATTTTCTTAGAAGACCAATTATATAAACATAATTTGTATACTATGGACGAGAAAGTTTTTATAATGTTTAACGATGAGTTATATAAATCTCTCTCTAATTTTCATATTAAGGTAATGGGAACTTGGTCTCGACCTTTAAGAAAAATTATTGATAATTCAGTAATTGAGAGAAATTAACAGTACACGTTTTTTTTGTACCAAGTTTTCAGACAACGAATTATATTTGATTAATGGAAGTACTGTGGATAAATTTCATTATTATTTAGATATTATGACATACATACATACATACTGTACATACATACATACATACATACATACATACATACATACATACATACATACATACATTAATCAGGGATAATTGCAGTTTAATCCCTAAAAACAACTTGAAATTTTTGGCCGAATAGCGATAAATTTTGTGTTTTTATTTTTGTGACTCAGTGGTAATTAATTTTCATATGGTAAAATTAACTGTGTTTTATTGTAGTCGTTGTTTAATAACATAATACAGCAGAATTATACTTGAAATAGGTTAGGTTAGGTATAGCTATTACCTGACACGATACACACACACACACACACACACACACACAGACCAAAACAATCACCATCGCTATCGCTTTCCCTCTTCCCCAGTCAGTGTTGTGGTGAGGAAGCCGCACTCAATACTAGCATCCCCCACCCCACCCCACACCCCACCCCACACCCCACCCCATCACCCCACCACACCCCACCACCCCACACCCCACCCCACCCTGACCTATAGCTAACAGTACAGAGGAACGCCCTACCTGGATAGTGATTTACCTTCATGAGTCGCAACATAAATTACACCTGTTTGTTAATATCCTCATTCTTTACGGGTCGTCTCAGTGGATACCTTTCCCAGCTTCACTTATCTGATCTCTCCATGTGACTTCTACTACTACTACTTCTACTACTACTACTACTTCTACTACTACTACTTCTACTACTACTACTACTTCTACTACTACTACTACTACTACTACTTTATATTATACATACCAAGAATTAGTTTTGTTTTCCTTACTATTCAATTAAATTATTTCTACAATTCTACCTGTGTGACGTAATAACAGGTTACCTGCTTAATTACTAACTACCCCCTACCCCTCAATATCCCATCTCGGACCAATTTAATCCAATTACTGGCCAGTTAATAGCTCCCCCCCTGCCCGAGGTCATTAATCACCCCCCCCCTTCCACATAACCAGCACATGACAGATGGTTTGGTTTTTAACACAATTATCACTGTAATTAAAGAGTTATTATTGATGTTAGATGCTGCCACTATCATTGCTACCTGTTGGGGAACAAAGGTGTGCGCGTGTCTTAATTACCCCAGGCAGGTGAGAAATGATTGAACGCTGTGATTTACCTGTATGTGATAATAATAGTACTGGGGCTTGTAGTGAGAATATATGTGGTTGTACTTTTACATTTTTACTGTAGATTTTTTTGAAGGTTATAATGGTAGAAATTCATTGTTTGTTTACATATATATTTGGTATTTATTTGTTTATTTGTCTTTTTATTTTCATTTAGTTTAATTTTATGTTATGATTTTTATGTGGATGGAGAGAGAGAGAGAGAGAAAGAGAGAGAGAGAGAGAGAGAGAGAGAGAGAGAGAGAGAGAGAGAGCTAAGGTAAATGCAACACAAAACAATCACAAAATACAATACTATATATCACACAGATAATTATAAATATCAATTATTATTACCATCATTATTATCATCTTTGTCATTATCATTGTCATCATTATACAGAGCCATGATACGACACATGTTTATAATGATTAATGATGACTATAATCCAGGTCACGTGATCACCTACGAAACTTGTCCAACACGTGTTCGATAACCAGGTAAATAATCAAATAACCACGAATTATCATTATCATAAAAACTCACTATTTTATTTTTAATTTTTTTGTTTCTAAATCAAATAATATTTATGTGATATAAATTTTTTCAATTAATCATTTTTTGTAATATGATCTTCTTGACATATTAAACCTATTGGAAATATTATATGTAGAAATTAATGAAAATATTACATGAGGTTAAGTTTGGTTAGGTTAGGTTAGGTTAGGTTAGGTTCTTGTGTATTAGGTTGGGCTAAGTTAGGTTAGGTTCTTGTGTGTTAGGTTAGGTTAGGTTCTTGTGTGTTAGGTTAGGTTAGGTTAGGTTCTTGTGTGTTAGGTTAGCGTGTCTTTGGCAACATAACCCTTATTTAATAACACGTACAATAAATTTGGCTAAATACATTAACTCAACTCTGCGCCCCAAGTTAATCAGACTTTTGTGTGTGTGTGTGTGTGTGTGTGTGTATTTTTTTCTACACTGAACAAGGACGTGAAATATAATATCTAGACCAAGTGTTTCATTTAGTTAACATTTAAAAATAATAAAATAAACAAAATCATTACTGACATTTACATATTTATTTTATTTATTTATTTTAATATTTACTCATGGTGAATCAAATTGAATGAATAATTAGGAATATTTTGTGAGCGGCAGAGAATAGAATGATGGTCACTATCTCTCACATTCTCTCGTTGTCTCTGTGTCTATATTCTCTCTCTCTATCTCTCTATCCACATTCTCTCTCTCTATCCACATTCTCTCTCTCATTGTCTCTCTATTGATGTAAACCTTTTCAAAAAAAAATATAAAAATCCAAAACGAGGAAAATAATTTCTGTTATTCATAGATTTTTTTTCCCTTTGTAAAACACGAAAAATTCTGATGAAAGATTAATTGGTGTTTAAGTTTTTTCTATTATTACAAGGCCGGAGAAGCACTCGTTAGGCACTCGTTGTTCGTTACAAGACCAGAGAGGCACTCGTTAGGCACTCGTTGTTCGTTACAAGGCCAGAGAGGCACTCGTTAGGCACTCGTTGTTCGTTACAAGACCAGAGAGGCACTCGTTAGGCACTCGTTGTTCGTTACAAGACCAGAGAGGCACTCGTTAGGCACTCGTTGTTCGTTACAAGGCCGGAGAGGCACTCGTTAGGCACTCGTTGTTCGTTACAAGGCCGGAGAGGCACTCGTTAGGCACTCGTTGTTCGTTACAAGGCCGGAGAGGCACTCGTTAGGCACTCGTTGTTCGTTACAAGGCCAGAGAGGCTCGTTGGCACTCGTTGTTCGTTACTCGTTAGGCACTCGTTGTTCGTTACAAGGCCAGGCACTCGTTAGGCACTCGTTGTTCGTTACAAGACCAGAGGCACTCGTTAGGCACTCGTTGTTCGTTACAAGGCCAGAGAGGCACTCGTTAGGCACTCGTTGTTCGTTACAAGGCCAGAGGCACTCGTTGGGCTCGTTGTTCGTTACAAGGCCAGAGGCACTCGTTAGGCACTCGTTATTCGTTACAAGGCCAGAGAGCACTCGTTAGGCACTCGTTGTTCGTTAGGCGGAGGCACTCGTCGAGGGATCGTTGGCGTCGTTGTTCGTTACACACTCGTTGTTTATTCGTTACACTCGAGAGGCACTCGTTGGCACTCGTTGTTCGTTACAAAGACTCGTTAGTCGTTGTTCGTTAGGCAGTTAGGCACTCGTTGTTCGTTACAAGCCAGAGAGGCACTCGTTAGGCACTCGTTGTTCGTTACAAGACCAGAAGGCACTCGTTAGGCACTCGTTGTTCGTTACAAGGCCGGAGAGCACTCGTTGTCGTTGTTCGTTACAAGACCAGAGAGCACTCGTTAGGCACTCGTTGTTCGTTACAAAGACCAGAGGCACTCGTTAGGCACTCGTTGTTCGTTACAAGGCCAGAGGGAGGCACTCGTTAGGACCACTCGTTGGCACTCGTTGTTCGTTACAAGGCCAGAGAGGCACTCGTTGTCGTTGTTCGTTACAAGACCAGAGAGTCGTTGTTCGTTACAAGACCAGAGAGGCACTCGTTAGGCACTCGTTGTTCGTTACAAGACCAGAGAGGCACTCGTTAGGCACTCGTTGTTCGTTACAAGGCCAGAAGGCACTCGTTAGCACTCGTTGTTCGTTACTCGTTAGGCACTCGTTGTTCATTTACAATCGTTAGGCACTCGTTGTTCGTTACAAGACCAGAGAGGCACTCGTTAGGCACTCGTTGTTCGTTACAAGGCCGGAGGCCTCGTTAGGCACTCGTTGTTCGTTACAAGACCAGAGAGGCACTCGTTAGGCACTCGTTGTTCGTTACAAGGCCAGAGGCACTCGTTGCACTCGTTGTTCGTTACAAGGCCAGAGACTCGTTGTTCGTTACAAGACCAGAGAGGCACTCGTTAGGCACTCGTTGTTCGTTACAAGGCCAGAGAGGCACTCGTTGGGCACTCGTTGTTCGTTACAAGACCAGAGAGGCTCGTTAGGCACTCGTTGTTCGTTACAAGGCCGGAGAGGCACTCGTTGGCACTCGTTGTTCGTTACAAGGCCAGAGAGGCACTCGTTGTTCGTTAGGCACTCGTTGTTCGTTACAAGGCCGGAGAGGCACTCGTTAGGCACTCGCAGTCGTTTCGTTATGGAGTTTTCTATTCTCAACATGTTATTAAGATCTTTTATATAATCGAGAAACATCGACTGTCATTTGCAGATTTTTTTTCACGAAAAAAAAAATCATGATGAAGATGAATTGATATTCATCTCTTAGTATTACAAAAGGAGGTGGGGTGGGTGGGAGGGTGGTGGGGTGGGGTGTGGGAGGGTGTGGTGGGGGGGGGGTGGGGGTGGGGGAGGGGGTGGGGAGGGGGGGTGGGGTGGGGGTGTGGGGAGGGTGGGGGTGTGGGGAGGTGAAGCGTTCGATGTTGGCCGTAAGCAGAAACACATCGGCATTGGGGGGGGGGTAGTAGGTAAGAGAGAATATTGCTAGCACCATTGAACGTCATAATTATAATCATAATGGTCCGTAGGCTCGAGCTTTCATGTGTTGCTGATGGTCGTTAATGATGGCGCTAGTTCACGGACCAATTACTGGATTAATTGGTACAGCGGAATAGGTAAATTGGTAATAGTTGTTAATTAATTGTGGACGCACATCCCCGTGGCGGTGGTGTGAGAGAGAATGAAAGCAAGTTGTTCATTGAAGCGAGAAGCACTGATGCCTGCCTGCAGTCACACCCAGGCATATACTGTCATGTATCTCTTGTGATCAATATTACGAACTGTATTCATTATTACATTTATTAATACAGAAAGAAAATTATGGTATGTCAACTTTAAAATTATGAGAAATATTTGCATAATTATGTTAAAAATGTTATATATGAAATAATTATCTGAACTGAAAATAAAGAGACAACGTGTGTGTGTGTGTGTGTGTGTGTGTGTGTGTGTGTGTGTGTGTGTGTGTGTGTGTGTGACGCTAAAGAGGAGTAATCGTCGAGTAAAGCTTTAAAAATCCACTGACGTATTTGCCATATTGGGATAGTCTATATTTATTGCGATAACTTAATGTCAAAAGTTGGTCTCTTTCACTTAAGGCTTCGTTTATCGTCATGAAGTAACCAAATTATACATACATGCATACATACATACATACATACATACATACATACATACTCACTCACTCTTCAGTAAATTCTTTTAAAAGTTACATTAGACATTTGTGAATCCTTTGACTATATCGAATAAACATTACCTAGACACACTGGTTATTGGGAATATATTTAAAGAAAATTATTTGATTGTGCTCGAGGAAAACATTTAACAGAACCGATTCAGATATGATGGTGAAGATATTAAATTATTATGAGGGAGGTGTTGTTGTTATTGTTGTTGTTGTTGTTGTTGTTGTTGTTGTTATTGTTGTTGTTGTTGTTGTTGTTGTTGTTGTTATTGTTGTTGTTGTTGTTGTTGTTATTGTTGTTGTTGTTATTGGTGTTATTGTTGTTATTATTATTGTTATTATTATTGTTATTATTTTTTCTGTTATTTGTTGTTGTTGTTGTTATTGTTGTTATTGTTATTATTATTGTTATTATTATTGTTATTATTTTTTCTGTTATTTGTTGTTGTTGTTGTTGTTATTGGTGTTATTGTTGTTATTATTATTGTTATTATTATTGTTATTATTTTTTTCTGTTATTTGTTGTTGTTGTTGTTATTGGTGTTATTGTATTTGTTTTTAGTCGGTCAACAACAACAATGTAATTAACAAAAGACAAATATATTAACTTTTTCCTTTACTATGATAAGAAAACCGAACGATAATTAAACCATCGTTGCGTGAAGGTAATTGAAATCATTTAACGTATCAAAAAAAATATTTTCTTTTATTTTGTTAATAACTCAAATGTATTTACCAAAAATCTATTGTCATGAAACTCGAATGGAAATAATTTGATGAGTAGATATTATATAACGAGCAAAATAAATTGACCAGTGATAAAAAAATACGTTAATGGTAGAAATATAATTGTTTCCTATAATTATATACCGTCCGAGTTGTAATAGAGAAATTATATAATATTTCTGAATTAATTTTTTTTTTACTTTATCAATTATCTTTTTATATTAATAAGATAAAAATTACCTTTATAGTATTAGAGAGACTTAATGTGTATAGGACTAATTACTGACGAAATTTAGAGATAGAATATTAATGATGTTTGTTTGTAATGTCTCCTCTGTGAATCATCTTTATCATTTAATAGTAGTTAATGATGGAGTGGAGATTATGATGTCATTAAGTATTAAACAGGCGAATATTAACACCATTAGCGAGTACATGAATTAATCTGAGTATCATACATAGATTAATCTAGTTTAATACGTGTGTGTTTAATTATGAGTCATTATGTACTGTGTGTGTGTGTGTGTGTGTGTGTGTGTGTGTGCGTGCGTGTGTGTGTGTTCCTGCCTCCGTGTGCTTCCATTACTGATATACGAATCAACTAAAACACCTCCCAATCTCCAGTCAATTATATTAAGTAACTCGTACGCTATATACTTCTTATCACCTTCTCCAGTTCAATGTAAAGTAAAAATTATCCTCATTTTCTTTATTAACATTCTCTTGTTATCGTTATAGAAGGTAAATATTATCAAACAAATATAATAGACCTGAGGGTTGGCAACGACTGCCCACCATTGTAAATATTCCTTAGTTGTGTATACCAAATCATCCTAGATTCCGTATCTCTCCGGGGAAACAAGTTTTATTTTATTTTTATTTTCAATTTCAAACATCCACCCTCAGTCTCTACCTTCCTCCTCTCTCTTTCTCTGTCTCTTTTTTCGTTCGTTTATTTTTTCTTTTTTGTCTCTCTCTCTCTCTCTCTCTCTCTCTCTCTCTCTCTCTCTCTCTCTCTCTCTCTCTCTCGACAAATTGTAGAGATTCCTGAATTATCCGCGTACCCTTGTCATGACGTCACCAACTGGCTGGTCTCTCTGTGGGCTGGGTTGATGGAAGAAGCTCCGAGCGCCACTATCTACGCCATAATTATGAATATAATGGTCATTAGGGAGCTCCTCTCTCACGTGTTGATGATGGTGCCTAATGATGCCTCCATAGTGTGGCTCCCCAGTTAGTGGTGCATTGGCGTGGAAATCTTATGTGAGTGATGGAAATGTGGGAGGGGGTGTGGATGTATGGGGGGGTGTGGGTGTGTGGGGGGGTGTGGGTGTGTGGGGAGGGTGTGGGTGTGTGTGGGGGTGTGGGGAGTGTGGGAGGGGGTGTGTGTGTGTGTGTGTGTGTGTGTGTGTGGGGGTGATTTAATGTGCACACACACACACACACAATAACATATATAAAAACATAATAACAATAACAAACAACAACAATCACAAACAAGCAAACACTTAACACTACCGGGAGCCACACAAGTAAATTTACATAGAATCTTAAACTATAATGAATCCTCACATAATGATACAATTAACCCGAATCACCGAATCACCAATAATTAAATTACTTATGAAAGCCGATTAAGACCTTCCTAATCATATCGTTTTGTTGTCTATATTTAATTCCCTCGCTTGGACGTTCAGGCTTCATGATAATTAATTAAAGGTGGGTTGAATGGGCAGGTGTGTGTGTGTGTGTGTGTGTGTGTGTAGGATAGATAGATGGAGTGATGGATAGATGAATAGATAGATAGATAGATAGATAGATAGATAGATAGATAGATTGATAGATAGATAGATACATACATACATAGATAATATATTCTTTACTATTAACCTACACACATATGATCCATCCATCCATCCATCCATCCATCCATCTATCTACCTGTTTACCCACTTATCTATCTACCTCTACACATAACACGGGGGTAGAACAGAACAAATATTGCTTGTTAGGACAGTGGCGCTCTCCAGAACATCAAAGAACACCCGTATTTTGATGTGTTATGGTGTGTGTGGGGGAGTGGAGGTGTGTGTGTGGGGGGGGGGGGTGGAGGTGTGTGTGTGTGTGTGAGGGGGGTGGGGTGTGTGTGAGGGGGGGGTGGAGTGTGTGTGTGTCTTTCTCTCCATCTATTCATTCCATTACTATTTCATAAATTTTCTTCCATTTTCCCCTTATTCTCTCTTCTTTTTTCCTTTCTTCCACTTTTCTGTTATTCTATTCTCCTCTCACATTTTTCTCTCGTAATTTAATCTTATTTTATTTGACTAATTCTCTTTTCTTCATCCATTGCTTTTCCTCCGTATTTCCTCTTCCTCATTTCTCTGGTCCTTTTCCTCATCCTCTCCTTCTTTTGTCATTTTTTTTGTCTTTTCCATTATTTCTTTGCCTTATCCCTCTTCCTTTCTTTAGTATTTATGTCTTCCAATCCGATTCTTTTCGTGTTTTATTTGTAATCTAATTCAAGTCTCTCTCTCTCTCTCTCTCTCTCTCTCTCTCTCTCTCTCTCTCTCTCTCTCTCTCTCTTTCTCATCCCACCTTCCTTCCTTCCCATCTTTAGCTTCTCCTTCTATCTTCCCTCCCACCTGCCCTTACTGCTATCTTCCCACCCACCTTCCCTCCCTCCCTCCTTCATTTTCTTCTTCCCACTTCTCTTCCATCTTCGCCTAGTCTCCTGGTGGTGTACAGGAGGGAGGGACGGGGGGCTCGAACCCGTGTTAATCAGGAGAGGGAGGCCCAATAGCCGCGGGACAGTTTAAACGGGTCTCGTGTGCTTAAAATTCAAAGCTTCTGTCATTTTCTCAGTCCTGATATATCCTGATGGATGTTTCCCCGATGTGGGTGGCTGGCTGGCTGGGTGGCTGGCTGACTGGGTGGCTGGCTGACTGGCTGACTGGGTGGCCTGGCTGACTGGGTGGCTGTGGCTGACTGGGTGGCTGGGTGGCTGGCTGACTGGGTGGCTGGCTGACTGGGTGGCTGGCTGGCTGGGTGGTTGGCTGACTGGGTGGCTGTGGCTGACTGGGTGGCTGGCTGACTGGGTGGCTGGCTGGCTGGGTGGCTGTGGCTGGGTGGCTGGGCTGGCTGGGTGGTTGGCTGACTGGGTGGCTGGCTGGCTGGGTGGCTGGCAGGCAAGCTTGTTGGCTGGATGTATCGATGGGTAGATGGATGGCTCTCTCTCTCTCTCTCTGGCTGACTGTTTGGTTGGCTAACAGGTTGGCAGGCTGACTGACTGTCTCATTATCTAACTGGCCGGTAAAGAATAGGTCTACTAACAGGCAGAATAAGTGGCACAGTACCTCGACAATCCATGTTCATTCTTTGCTTTTCAATCCCAGTGAGACACAGGCAGTTAAATAAAAACTCGGCAACACAGATGAGTTCACCAACCATATATAAAAAACGTGGTGATGAATGGAAGGCAATCAGCATTTCCACCACTGTCCAACGCACTATATATGGGGGGGGGAGGTGATGGTGGGGTGGGGTGGGGTTGGGTGGGGTGGGGTGGGTTAGTGGTGGGGTGGGGTCGTCTAGTCAAGCTAAATACCTACCCTGGAGAACTAACTAATACCATATCTACTTCGCCTGGCGTTTGTACTGTTAGTTTGTCGCCTGATCTGTCGTTTGGATTGGAATAACACAGCTTGTTATCGATTATTATAGGCTGAGAAACGATTATAGAACGTGGTTTATAGTTGAGACTTTACTATAAGCGAGAGAGAGAGGTAACAGTGTAGCCAGAACAGAACAAAACCTCACACTACATGAATCAATTTCCTCTCTACATAACTTCCATTATTCTTTTTTATATTAAGCATTTCATCAGTTGTAGATAATGAAAAATAATAATAAAAAAACTTTAACTCATCAAAAGGTTGAATTAGGTGTAAAAGAAACATCATTTATCACACATACGATCACAAGAAAAATAAATACCTAGGTTGAGTCAATATTGCAATATGTGCCTAGGGCGATAATTTTCATCAATATTCCAATATGTAATCGGAATAATATTAAAAAAAAAGAGTATGGGAATATATATCTTGATTCATATGTGGCATTAATATTCCAATATGTACCGAGAATAATAATATTTCCTGTTGATTTTACATATACCATTTTATTTTTTTTAGGTAGTTTGAGATTTGACATGATTTTTAAACATACTGAGAGGGATCGTTTGATATTTTTCAGGTTGTAATTGAGTTTTATTAAGAAATTCTAAGGTTTATTTAGAAGAGAGGTTGTTGTAAGAGCTAGTGTGTGTGTGTGTGTGTGTGTGTGTGTGTGTGTGTAAGAGAAATAAGTGAGTGTGTGAATTTCTCACTGGATGCTGAGAGAGAGAGAAAAAAAATAAGGAATGAGGAAAAAAGTGATAGAAGACTGAGAATGGAAGAAGCAGAGAGAAAATTTGATGATAAAGAGACAGAGATCTATGAGAGAGATGAAAGAGATATATGAGAGAGATATATAGAGAGGGGAATATATGAGAAAGAGATCTATGAGAGAGAGAGAGAGACTGTATAACCTGCCTCAGTTAGAGATGATAATTGAAAACCTAATGGTAGTGTCGGTGATAAATGATGCTCGAAACAGCACGCTCTACTCCGCCCACCATTCACGCCCACCATCCATGGCCACCCTTCTATCCACGCCCACCATCCACTCCCACGCCTACATCCACCTCCACGCCCACCATCCACGACCACGCTTACCATCCACGCCCACCAACCACGCCCACGCCCACCATCCACTCCCACGCCCACCATCTCACGCCCACCATCCACTCCCACACAATAGATCCTATGCTTACACAATGTAGCTCACGCCCACACGATAGACCGCACGCCCACATGATAGATCCTACGCCCACAAAATAGAACCCACACCCAAACAATAGACCCCACGCCCACACACAATAGGCCTTACACTCGCTCAACACGCCCACAAAATAGAACCCACACCCAAAGAATAGACCCCACGCCCACACACAATAGGCCTTACACTCGCTCAACACCGCCCATGTCCATATATGATAATGCAAGGTAGTGTTTTAGACAGGTGTACCTCATACAGTCATTAACTACAGGTACAAGGTCTCTAAATTACAGTGTTGCCAAGTGCTGATACCAGGTAACACAAGTTAGATTATAGGGAGGTGATAGAACACTCAGGTAACACTCGGGTAACACAGGTAACACACTCAGGAAATACTCAGGTAACAGTCAGGTAACACACTCCAAGGTACACCTCCAGGTAACACAGGTAACACACTCAGGAAATACTCAGGTAACAGTCAGGTAACACACTCAGGTAACACACTCGGGTAACTCAGGTAAGTTTTGTTACTGCTAAGGTGTACACATGCTATTATCCAAGGCAGGTGTTGTAATGCACTTAGGTAACACATGTTGAAATACAGGTAAGATTGGTTATAGTTATAGCCAGGTGAGGTAAATAATGGTGGGCGTTAAGGTAACAGCTCACCGGTGTTTTGGAGGGGGCATTTGCATATCGACAGTGCCTTCGGGGTGTGTGTGTGTCTGTCTGTCTGTCTATCTCTGTCTTATATGGAAATGCTTTGAGAGAGAGATAGAGAAAAGAGAAAAAAGAGAACGAGAAAGAGAGAAGGAAAGAGAGACAGAAAAAGAGAGAAAGAAAGAGAGAGAAAAAGAGTGAATCATATAGACACATTTCACTATAAATAATACTTGCTTAATTAGACCACCACTCACACGTTTTAAAAATTAATTTGCATACCTGAGTTCCTCTGACAGGTGTTACAGCATTAACTCAAATACTCACAATTCTCGCCCCCCCAAAAAAAACTTTAGTTACGACGAGAGGGACAGAACGTGTACAGTCTCAGTGCACTTTAGGAACCATTTTGGCACTTCAGGAAAATTAGCGGGTTAATGTTCTTAGTTCATGAGTTAAGGGGATTGATTGAACTTAAGGTTTTCTGATGGGGATTTTAACCTGTATTTTCTAGTTAATTGTTTTCAAGATAAGTATTGATTTGAGGTGTTTACATGGTGTTAAGTGTACATGGTGTTAAGAGTACATGGTGTTAAGTGTACATGGTGTTAAGTGTACATGGTGTTAAGTGTACATCGTGTTAAGTGTACATGGTGTTAAGAGTACATGGTGTTAAGGAGTGATCACGTCCTTGAAGGTACTGTTTAAGTTGCAAATTGTGCAATGTTCCTCACCTGGTTGGCTACATCAACACTGTGGCGTAACTGGGGCGAGAGAGGTGAATATTTGTGTGTGTGTGTGTGTGTGTGTGTGTGTGTGATATAAATAAGATATATAATAACTAGATGGGGAAAAGCTCAAACTACAGGGCATTTCAACATAGTGACAGTGCAAGAAGTAGTGTTTACTGGGAGTGAATACACTGGTTTATGTGTGTGTGTGTGTGTGTGTGTGTGTGTGTGTGTGTCTGTGTGTGTGTGTGTTCTTTTGTTTGCCTGTTTTTTCACTCCTTCTTATATCCACCTACGCACACAGAAACACTCACACACAGCTCTACACACACACACACACACACAAACACACACACATACCCCCTGCCACTTTTAAGAGAGAAAGTAAAGGTAGGAACCCATTTCTCACCTGCCTCCCTCACCAATACCCTCCCCTTACCTCACATCTCACACCTGCCCTACTTCCATTAATACCTCATCTCTACCTCTCATCACCACCTCACCCCCTCCCCCTCTCACCTCTCCCCCCCTCCTGCTACCTCACACTTCACCCATTTACCCATCCTCCCCCTCACCATCCCCCCTCCTCCTCCCTCCTCCCCTCCACCACCTCACAGCTGCCACCCTCATTCCCCAGAGCTCCCCTCCCTCCTCCACCCCCCACACCTCCCTCCCCTCACCTCTCCCTCACCCCTCCCTCCCTCACCTCTCCCTCACCCCCCACTGAGTGATATATGGCACAGGAGGGAGCTGACTAGTGTGAAATAGAAAGGTTAATTCATTTATACATCCATTCACGATCTGTTCTGCTGTCATCCATCTTCAACATATCATCCACGCGTATCATCCACATGTGTATATCATCCACGCGTATCATCCATCTACTGTATTACTCCTTGGTGTACCTTATGGAGCCAGAGGGGTATTTTAGAGAGTGAAGCATAACACAGGTGAACACAAGGTAGTCTGGTTAGTTATCTGTACCTGTGATAGTGTACAGGTGAGTCACTAATTTCTCTCTCTCTCTCTCCACCACTAAGACTACAACGTCACTACGGCATGTATGAAGAGTGAAAGCTTAACGTAGGAACATAACTCAGTGTATGAATGAATGAAGGGAACATAGCTCATACATCACAATGATTTACTGTATGTTTGATTGTCTCGCATACACAGGAGAGAGAGAGAGAGAGAGAGAGAGAGAGAGAGAGAGAGAGAGAGAGAGAGATTAGAGATTTTTATTATTATTATTATTATTATATTTTTATATATATATATATATATTATTATTATTATTATTATTATTATTATTATTATTATTATTATTATCCTCCCCTCACACTCACCACACTCTAACTCACTCCAACACACTCTTTTCCTCACCCACCTCACCATCCTCAAAACAACAGTATATTTTCAACAAGAGCGGTTCTGTATGTCACAACACACACACAATAAAAAAAAAAAACTTTCACAAAATACATATAACACCTGTACGTTAGTTTAATTAATTTGACACACACATATATATTCCAATAGTTGATAAATAGTTCGTCATAACAGATATTTGTATTACAGGTAGGTTAATATTTACATTTGTTCTCTATTAATTTTTAGTTTTTCATTAATTTTGAGAGAGAAAGAGAGAGAGAGAGAGAGAGAGAGAGAGAGAGAGAGAGAGAGTCACCTGGAATTAGTGTTGTTATTCTATTAATTAGTCTTACCTGGGTTAATTAGTTTTCTATCTGGGTTAATTAGGCTTCTACGTTGGTTAATTAGGCTTCTACGTTGGGTAATTAGTTTAAATGTGGGTTAATTAGTTTGTTATCTGGGTTAATTAGGCTTCTACCTATGCTAATTAGTCTTTTTCTTGGATTAATTAGTCTTATACCTGGATAAGTGATTCTAATTGGGATAAATAGTCTTCTATTGGGGTTAATTGGTCTTCTGTCTCGGTTAATTAGTCTTCTACTTAGGTTAATTAGAAGTCTTTATCGGTACCAGTCGACGCTGTACCGGTACTATTGGATGCTGTACCGGGAGTAGTTAAAGTTATACCAGTACAGCTCTAGGCTATGGCACTGTTCAATTACATACTGTGTACAAAACCTTACCTCTCTCTCTCTCTCTCTCTCTCTCTCTCTCTCTCTCTGCGAAGTCTTTACGGAAACATTAAATCGATTTTATTGGTCTTATTTAGATTGCTTTTTGATGTTGTTGTTGTTGTGGTGGTGGTGTTGGTTGTTATGGTAGTTGTTGTAGTTGTTGTTGTTGTTTTTGTTGTGATTGTTGTTGCTGTTGTAATTGTGAATGTTGTTGTTATTGTTGTTGTTGTTGTTGTATTTCTTGTTGTGATTGATGTATTTCTTGTTGTGTTTGATGTAGTTGTTGTTGTTGTGATTGTTGTTGTGATTGTTGTTGTTGTTGTTGTTACCAATACGTCCAACATCTGAATAAATAACTCGGCCATGCAAATTTCCCCACAATTTAAATCACTATACGAAATATTCTGACTAATCAACGAACTTAACCCACCCAGCACGCCTTAACCCTTATTGACCTTTCACCATGAGTGCCTTAATTATCGTTCAGAGTGTATTGACTTAACATTCACACTATTGATTTACTCACATTATTGACTTACTCACACTATTGACTTACTCACACTATTGACTTACTCACACTATTGACTTACTCACACTATTGACTTACTCACACTATTGACTTACTCACACTATTGACTTACTCACACTATTGACTTACTCACACTATTGACTTACTCACACTATTGACTTACTCACACTATTGACTTATTCACACTATTGACTTACTCACACTATTGACTTACTCACACTATTGACTTACTCACACTATTGACTTACTCACACTACTTGACTTACTCACACTATTGACTTACACTCACACTATTGACTTACCACTCACACTATTGACTTATTCACACTATTGACTTACCACTCACACTATTGACTTAACACTCACACTATTGACTTAACACTCACACTATTGACTTACCACTCACACTATTGACTTACCACTCACACTATTGACTTACCACTCACACTATTGACTTACCACTCACACTATTGACTTACACTCACACTAAAGCTATTTTTAATTACAATTACCTTAATGAATATCTAGATTTTTTTAACGGTTATCAATACGTTTTATTTACCAGAGTCGTTGTTATCTTCCATTGTTTTTCTTTTATTTTCTCTATCCTTATCTTGCAATATTCCACTATGTAATTATTGTTAGTTATATATTTTTTTTATTTAGTTTCTTATCAGTTATTATCGTTTATTATCTTCCTTATCTCTCCATTTTTATTTACGTAACAATTATCATTATTCAGTTGTTTTTGTGTTTATTTCATTTGCTTTATTTAGTAATTTTATTCATTGTTTCTCTTGCTCATTATCTTCAATTACTCTGATTATTAGCACTTATCTTTTATTACCTTCTTCCTCACTTCCTTCCTCATTTTCTTCCTCACTTTCTTCCTCATTTTCTTCCTCACTTTCTTCCGGTTTTATTTTTAATTTTCCTTCACATAAGCTTTCACTTTTTCACGCTGGCAATTAACCTCTTGAGTATGATGATTTAACCCCTTGAGTATGATGATTTAACCTCTTGAGTATGATGATTTAACCCCTTGAGTATGATGATTTAACCCCTTGAGTATGATGATTTAACCTCTTGAGTATGATGATTTAACCCCTTGAGTATGATGATTTAACCCCTTGAGTATGATGAGTTAACCCCTTGAGTATGATGAGTTAACCCCTTGAGTATGATGATTTAACCCCTTGAGTATGATGATTTAACCCCTTGAGTATGATGATTTAACCCCTTGAGTATGATGAGTTAACCCCTTGAGTATGATGAGTTAACCCCTTGAGTATGATGAGTTAACCCCTTGAGTATGATGATTTAACCTCTTGAGTATGATGATTTAACCCCTTGAGTATGATAAAAAAAAACTATATATTTGGTATCTACAACGTTATCCACAATGTCCGTTATCATATTCCTTCCTGATCCACTAAATCCGTTATCATCTACCTTATCCACTAAATCCGTTATCTTCCTCTTCCTTTTCATTGCTTCTTCCTCGTCTACGTCATCATCGTCTTATCAACTTATTCATCTTTTTTATCTGTTTTCCTTCCGTTAATTTCCTTATCTGGCCAAACTTCATTACAACACTATTTCCTTCAGTCTTTCCTTATGGATGCTATTTCCCGGTGAGGGTATTTTTGGTACCTTCCTTGACGCCCTTGTTGTTGTTGTTTGTTGTTCTTGTTGTTTGTTTTTGTTGTTGTTGTTATTGTAATAGGCCACTTTTATTTTCCTCTCTCTCTCTCTACCTACTCATTCCTCTCAATTCATCAACCTACCCCACTCAACCACTCTCTCTCTCCCTCTCTCTTACTCTACCTCCTTCCCTACCTCCTCACCTCTCCCCTCCCCCCTCTACCTTCGTTCCATCTCATGTTTACGCTTCGGTTCACTTGAGATTCTAAATAGGATTAAAAGAGTCACTCCTGGCTGGGTCTCGGAGCTCCGGATTCCTAATTGCTACTTGCGGGAGCGTTCGTGAGCCGTCAAGTGCCGCCTGACGAACACCTGACGTCACTACACCATCTCGTTAACCTCCTTCCTTTCCTCTAGGGTAATGGGGCTACTCTCTCCTTCTCTCTTGTTTTTTTATGACCGTTTCTTTCTCTCTCTTCTTTTTTTATGTCTTTATTTTTCGTATTTTACCTCACTTTTTCGTCTTTCTGTCTATCATTGAATCTCTCTCTCTCTCTCTCTCTCTCTCTCTCTCTCTCTCTCTCTCTCTCTCTCTCTCTCTCTTCCTCCTCCATTCATTCTCATTCTATATTTTTTTCATTCTTGGTATTCTACGTATTACCACACCGCAGACAGACAGACAGACAGACAGACAGACAGACAGACAGACAGACGGACACACAGAGGAAGACAAGGAGACAGACAAGCAGACAGACAGAAGCAGACAGGTAGGTGACGCAGCGTCTTAATGATAACGAGCGTCTCAGGTAATGACTTGTAATCACATTTCTGAGTTAATGAGACCAGGTGTTATGAGCGTCGACCAGGTGTAATGAGCGTCGACCAGGTGTAATGAGCGTCGACCAGGTGTAATGAGACCAGGTGTATGAGCGTCGACCAGGTGTGTACGAGCGTCGACCAGGTGTAATGAGCGTCGACCAGGTGTAATGAGCGTCGACCAGGTGTAATGAGCGTCGACCAGGTGAAATATGGACCTCCTAAGCTTCTTCAGCAAACGTAAGATGAATATTTCCCACTAAGACTGGTAGACTGGTAGACTGGTTGACTGGGAAACTGTGAAACTGGGAGACTGTTAGACCATAAATGAATAATATTAATAATAATAATAATAGTAATTCTGGAACACAATTTCTTTAGCTACCAACCTCCTCAGCCCTCACCGTCACCCCCTCATCTTCCTCACCCCAGCACCCTCACCTACAACCCCTCACTCCCCATCCCACCCCACTCACGACCTCTCACCACCCATCCCACACCCTCACCCTCTCACCACCCATCACCCACTCACCTGTCTTACCCTTATCACCCTCACTTTCCACCACCCACTTCACCCTCACCCCTTTACCCACCTTCAACCCATTCCCAACCCTCCCTATCACCACCCACCCCACCCACCCCACCCACCTCAGCCTCACTCTGTCAATCCAGGTTCGACTTTCACTGCTGTGTGTTGCTCTGGCAGGTAACACCCGCAACCTGCCCAGGTAATGACGAGGTGAACGGGCCCTCAATTACCGTGTGTTCCTTTGTCTTTAACCTGAGTAACAGTGACGGATGGGGGGGGGGGTGTACTACTAATACTACTACTGTGGAAGTGGCAGGGAGAAAAGGAAGATGTGAGACAGAGAGGGAGAATAGAGAGAAGAATTAGGAGAGAGAGAGAGAGAGAGAGCACTGACAAAAACAAATGTATGTGTTGATATATATTATGCAGATTCCTACATCAATCACACGCACTCAGGTTAGGTTGGGTTAGGCTACAAAAACCCCCGAAAAACATTAAAAAACACAAATTAATAGTTTTTTCTCAGTTGTTGTTGCTGTAAACAGATTGGACATGATGTGGTGTTTGATCCCTTGAATGTGTTTAGATCCTATTAGAGACGTTAATAATGTGTGTGTGTGTGTGTGCCAAGGAATGAACAAGCGCAATATGTCACTGGAATAAAACAGATGAGTCTACCAGTGGAATATGCCAGAGCAGAGAACCAGAGAGATGTACCAGGAAGAGTACAGTAGATACACGACATAATATCATTGGAATATATCATGTAGGAGCCTGTGAGTATATCATGCCAGGGTGGGGGGGTCAGGGAAGAGTGCCAGAGTTAGGTGCCAGGGATGACGTTATACTGTACATGGCAGAGTGAAGGAAAATTATGCATGACTGTTTGAGAAATGGAGGCAGTCAGTCAGTCAGTCAGTCAGTCAGTCAGTCAGTCACCTTACTACCTTCCTGAAGAATTAACTTAGGTGAACCAAGAGCGTCACGTCAAGGCAGGTGTAGCCATTATCCTCTTCTCAAGTCATCAAGTTAGTTTAAGCTACTCGTGAATTGAGACTAACTTGATCTCTGCTGCTGCCTTAAGTTGTTACTGATCTACTTAAGGTTTTGTAAGTGTGTGTGTGTGTGTGTAGAGAAGGGGCGACCTGTAGTGTATTGGTTAGCATGTTTGCCTCGGAAGTGAGTGGACCGGTGTTCTTTCCATCGTTTGTGGAGGTCGTACTAGTGTGGGGGTCGTACCGGTACAGTACCAGTGTGGGGGTCGTACCGCCATCATTCTGAGGGGTCGTGTTAGCGGGACGAGGCAGTAATATTGTTGTCTCAAAAATAGCAAAATGTAGTTAGCAACAATGAAATAAGTTTGGTGTGTGTGTGTGTGTGTGTGTGTGTGTGTGTGTGTGTGTGTGTGTGTGTGTGTGTGTGTGTGTACTGTATGTGTGTGTGTGTGTGTCTTCTCTGTTTGTCTGTTTTTTAAGTCTATCTGTCTATTTGTCTATCTGAAAAAGTCATTTACAGCATATCAATGAACCCTTCCTTCCCTACCCTCCCTTCCCCCTCCCCCACCATATCAGTTCCAAACACCTCCACCACCCCCCCCAACACATCCTCATTTGACAACAGTTACACAACAACACTTAATATTTACATTACAAAAACACTCTTTATCATTGTGGTTCGGTTAGGTTAGGTTAGGTTAGGTTAGGTTAGGTTAGGTTAGGTTAGATTAGGTTAGGTTAGATTAGGTTAGGTTAATTACCACAGGTCAATATGATGTAAGAGCTTAGTGAGGCTTAATGATATGACTACATAAGACTACATAACACTACATTACCTTGATTGATGCTGTAACTCCTGAAATCTAAAGCCAAG
>NW_024736071.1:15501915-15506915 GCF_018991925.1 Homarus americanus
ACTGGTGTAGGTTTGTCATTATTGTTATTATTGTTATTATTGTTATTATTGTTATTATTATTATTATTATTATTATTATTATTATTATTATTGTTATTGTTATTGTTATTGTTGTTGTTGTTGTTGTTATTTTTATTATTATTATTATTATGTATTATTATTATTATTATTATTATTATTATTATTATTATTATTATTATTACTATTATTACTATTATTACTATTATTATTATTAATATTATTATTATTTGTACCTCCATTGTCTATATACATTATGAATCAATATAAACTTCCATGACGTTTATACTTAAAACAAACACACACACACACACACACACACACACACACACACACACACACACACACACATCACAACAGTATATATTCTTCTTGTTTATCCAACTCTTATCCTCCTCCTCCTCCTTACCCCTCTATGTGCCTTAACAAAATCCAGGTATATATATCTTTAAGGCCATGCACACAGCCAGGTCCACTTAGCCTGGCTGGCCTCACACAGTCAACTCTACTCACAAGTGCCGCAGGTCCACGCTGTTACCCTGAGCCAGTTCTGTTAAGGTGCTGGAAGCCAACTCGGGGTCTATCCATTTATCTCGCCTTACGTTAACTGGCTCACTCTTACCTGGCTCATTCTTGGTACATAAACTGGTTTTTTTTTGGGGGGGGAGAGGTTACTGTTGGATATATCAAACACTTTGTTTGACTTTGTTTTTGTGTTTCGGCCAGTTCTGTTTTTGAGAGATAGAACGTGTGTGTGTGTGTGTGTGTGTGTGTGTGTGTGTGTGTGTGTGTGTGTGTGTGTGTGTGTGTGCCACCAATGAATTAGTACCACTCTTTATAAACACAAAGAGGAACGAAAAACAAGGAAGAGAGGAGAAGAGAATAATGGACAGGAAAGAATAAGACCAACAGAAAATGGAGAAGAAGAAAATTTATCTCTTAACTGTTTAGATCTTTGTCTGTCTATCTGTCTGTCTGCCTGTCTCTTTATCATTCCCAAGAGACCACTAGCCAATCAGAGAGCAGTATTCTTTACACTGTATTTGGCGCTATTTTGTTATATTTCGTAAACGTTTTGTAATATCTGTAATACTTAATATTCTCGTATGTAACCTTAAACCTGCCTCTGTATCCTGTAACCTGCCTCTGTAACCTGCCCCTGTAACTTGCTTCTGTAACTTGCTAATGTAACTGCTAATGTAACCTGCTTTCCCTGTAACCTCCCCTCCCTTTAACCCCACCCCCCCTCTACAACCTTCCCCCTCCTCTAACCTTCCTACCCCGCTGTAACCTTCCTTTTGTAACCCCCCTCATGCCCCGCACCTCCCACTAGGTTTTAAAAGATGGGAGGGAGTGGGAGGGGGAAGGGAAGAAGAGGGAGATAAAGGTGTGGGAGAGGGTAATAAATGAGGGGGAAAAGGGGAGGGTGATAAAGGAGGGGAGGGACAGGGGGTTAAATGACGGGGGAAAGGGAGGGGTGAAGAAGGAGGGGGATAAGGGAGGGGTAGGGGAAGAGGGAGGAAGATAAAGAGAGGAAGGGAACGGGGGATAAAGTATGAGGGAATAGAAAAGAGAATCGATGAATGGGAGGGAGAAAGAAGGTTGAGGAGGAAAGGAAGAGGAAGAGAAGTCACATTAAAGTAAGGAGTAAAGGAGGAGAAGGAAAGGAGATAGAGAGAAGGATAGAGTTGGGGTAAATAAGATATTAAAAGGAGGGAGAGAAAAAGAGTTATTGAGAGTAGAGGAAGAAATTGAGTAAAGATGGAAGAGGGGAAGGATTAGATAAAGGAGGGGGAGGAGAATGAAGAGATAAAGAAGAAGGAAGAGCTTAGGAAAGAAGATAAGTAGATATATAAAGGGAAAAGTAGAAAAGTTGGTAGATTAAAAAGGTTTCCACAGGTAGAATTAAGATCATTACTAAGTTTAATTACAGGTACAGTTCATAATGTATTTTTCTTCTAAAACTTCCTAAGTAGAATTCAGAGCGATTCAAAGATTTTCCCTTCAACCCTCCAGAACACACACACACACACACACACACACACACACACACACACACACACGCGGAGGGAGAAAAGTATGACATCATACAGGGATTATACAAGTCGTACTCCACTTACACACTCCCCTAACCACCGCGTCCTCCACCCTCACGTTGTCCTCCACCCTCCCCTCGTCCTCCACCCTCACCTCGTCCTCCACCCTCACCTCGTCCTCCACCCTCACCTCGTCCTCCAGCCTCACCTCGTTCTCCACCCTCACCTCGTCCTCCACCCTCACCTCGTCCTCCACCCTCACCTCGTCCTCCACCCTCACCACCTCGTCCTCCACCATCACGTTGTCCTCCACCCTCACCTCGTCCTCCACCCCTGACCTCGTCATCCAGCCTCACCTCGTCCTCCACCCTCACCACCTCGTCCTCCACCACAACTTGTCCTCCACCCCTCACCTCGTCCTCCAGCCTCACCTCGTTCTCCACCCCTCACCTCGTCCTCCACCCTCACCTCGTCCTCCCACCCCTCACCTCGTCCTCCAGCCTCACCTCGTCCTCCCACCATCGTTGTCCTCCACCCTCACCTCGTCCTCCACCCTCACCTCGTCCTCCAGCCTCCTCGTCCCTCCAGCCTCACCTCGTTCTCCACCCCTCCACCTCGTCCTCCACCCTCCCTCGTCCTCCACCCCTCACCTCGTCCTCCACCCCTCGTCCTCCCACCCTCCACCTCGTCTTCCACCCTCACCACCTCGTCTTCCCACCTCACCCACCTCGTCCTCCACCCTCCTCGTCCTCCACCCTCACCACCTCGTCTTCCACCCCTCACCACCTCGTCCTCCACCCCTCACCTCGTCCTCCACCCTCCTACCTCGTCCTCACCCCTCACCTCGTCCTCCACCTCCCACCACCTCGTCCTCCACCCTCACCTCGTCCTCCACCCCTCACCACCTCGTCTTCCACCCTTACCTCGTCCTCCACCTCACCTCGTCCTCCACCCCTCACCTCGTCCTCCAGCCTCACCTCGTCCTCCACCCCTCCCCTCGTCCTCCACCCTCACCTCGTCCTCCACCCTCACCCACCTCGTCCTCCACCCTCACCTCGTCCTCCACCCCTCCCACCTCGTCCTCCACCCTCACCACCTCGTCCTCCCACCCTCATCTCGTCCTCCAGACTCTTCATGATCCAGTGGACAGGTTCTCTACTGTGATTGTTGCTTAGGAAAAGGCACGTGAGATGAACCTACACCTAACTACAGTACTTCCCCTCTCTCTCTCTCTCACTTCTACCCTCCCTTCTCCTCCCTCCCCCTTCTCTCTCTCTATCATCTACCACCCTCCCTTTCTCACCCTCCTCACCCCTCCCTCACCCTCCCTCTCATCCACCCACTTCATCCTCTTCAAATAGATCATCAATATGGTCCTCAAGGTTGTATTTCCTCCTGAAAGGGGTGATGATATCTGTTCCTCCCCTTCCCTCTTCTCCCACCTCCCTCTTCCCTCCACTCTCTCCCTCTTCCACTTTCCCTCTTTTCCCCTCCCTCTTCTTCTCCGCCCTCCCCCTTACACACGTTCTGTTGGTGTGTGTGTGTGTGTGTTTTCATCCTCCTCCCCCTTACTACCTCCTTCCCTCATTCCTCAACCCTTCCCTCACTCTCCCTCCCTTTATCCCTCCCACCACCCTCTCCCTCCCTCTCCCCAATATCCCACCTTTCTTCCCTCCCTCCTTTCCACCTCTCCCTTTATTTTCACTCACCCAATCCCTTTCTCTGTTTCCCCATTTACCCCACCTCCCTCCCTCCCCTTCCCCTCCCTTCCTCCCCTCCCTCCCTCCTTCCCCTCCCTCCCTCCACCCAGTCTTACCCCGGGAAACACTCACCTCTGCCGTTGTAAACTCCATTCAGCTGTCCACTAACTGTCCCTGGTGCAAGAGACGGCAGGGAGAGGGAGGAGGGAGAGGGCAGAATCATGCTGGTGGATCAACCTCCTCCTCCAACCTCCTCCTCCATGTGGCGCCCGATGTAGTAGCAGTTGGCCTCCAGACCCGCTCTCTACATCCTGGCAGAACGTCCCCTTAAAGAGATCAGGAAAGAATTGAGGAAAAAGGACAAAAATCGGGGAAAAATCGGGAAAAAAATAAGATATAGTTTTATGGTTGATTCTGGGACGATGGTGTTAGTGTTGGTGAGAGGTGTTGGTGAGAGGTGTTGGTGAGAGGTGTTGGTGAGAGGTGTTGGTGAGAGGTATTAGTGAGAGGTGTTGGTGAGGTGTTGGTGAGAGGTGTTGGTGAAGGTGTTGGTGAAGGTGTTAGTGGTGTTGGTGAGAGGTGTTAGTGATAGTGAGAGGTGTTGGTGAGAGGTGTTGGTGAGAGGTGTTGGTGAGTGTTAGTGAGGTGTTGGTGTTAGTGAGAGGTGTTGATGTGTGAGAGTGTTAGTGAAGGTGTTGGTGAGAAGGTGTTAGTGAGATGTAGTGAGGTGTTGGTGAGTGTTAGTGAAGGTGTTAGTGAAGGTGTTGGTGAGGTGGTGAGTGAAGGTGTTGGTGAAGGTGTTAGTGATGGTGAGGTTAGTGTTGGTGAGAGGTGTTGGTGAAGGTGTTGGTGAAGTGAGTGAGTGTTGGTGAGAGGTGTTGGTGTTAGTGAGAGGTGTTGGTGGTGAAGTGTTAGTGAGAGGTGTTGGTGAGAGGTGTTAGTGAGGTGTTGGTGAGAGGTGTTGGTGAGAGGTGTTGGTGTTAGTGGGGTGTTGGTGAGAGGTGTTGGTGAGAGGTGTTGGTGAGAGGTGTTGGTGAGAGGTGTTAGTGAGAGGTGTTGGTGAGAGTGTTAGTGAGAGGTGTTGGTGAGAGGTGTTGGTGAGAGGTGTTAGTGAAAGCTAGGAAGGGAGGAGATGGAGAGGGAGTGAGGGGAGGAGGGGATAGGGAGAGAGGGAGGGAGAAAGAAAGAAGCAAGGGAGGGAGGAAGGCCTTGGTAAATAAATTCATAAGGGAGCATAAAAGTGTTT